>NW_026973670.1:345000-367500 GCF_035594125.1 Scylla paramamosain
GCGTCAACCAGCTGGACCGGGAGGAGCTGTGTAAGTAATTGTGGTAGTTTTGGTAGTAGTAGTAGTAGTAGTAGTAGTAGTAGTATTAGGTTCGAATTATTGGTAACTGGGAAGGTATGGCTAAAAATTGTGGTAGTTTTAGGTCCGTAGTAATAATAATGTTTGTAGATGGTTTTTGTATGGTTTTTGTATAGTAGTAGTAGTAGTAGTAGGTTCGAAATATTGGTAACTGGGAAGGTATGGGTAAGAATTGTGGTAGTTTTAGGTCCGTAGTAATAATAATGTTTGTAGATGGTTTTTGTATTGTAGTAGTAGTAGTAGTAGTAGTAGTAGGTTCGAAATCTTGGTAACTGGGAAGGTATGGGTAAGAATTGTGGTAGTTTCAGGTCCGTAGTAATAATAATGTATAGTAGTAGTAGTAATATTGCTTACTACTACTATTACAACTAAAATAACCGCAATTTCCATCATAAAACCAAAACCCAACTAAATTCCACCACTACTACTACCACAACTACAACTACAACTACAATTCCTCCTGCAGTCGGTGAGTCTTCAGGCAAGCCTTCCCGTACCCTGGCCAAACACTTAGTCGGTCCCAGCGGCCTTGACCCCGCCGCCCTCTCCGCTCGGGCCGGCGCTGCCACGTCGGACATCGGGCGTGCAAAGATGTTGGCGCTGGAAAGAGGCCAGAAACTTGGAGAATTGGAGGAAAGGACGCAGCGAATGATGACTGAGAGCGAGACATTTGCCTCCCACGCCCATTCTCTCATGATGAAGTACCGGGATAAGAAATGGTACCAGCTGTAAGCGGGAATACGAGATGAGGGAGGTTCCAGGAGAGAGAGACCGGGAGATTCAAGTTGGTGTGTTTTTGTCGTGGGTGGAGGTTATGTGATTTTTAGTTGAGTTTGGGGTTAAAAGTGCCGGTTTTCTATGATTTTATTTTGAGTTAAGATTAGAAAATGGAGTTTTCCTAAAGGAATTAAGATTTTTAAGTGTTTTTTGGGCTTTAAAATTCGAAAATGGTGATGTTTGGGGTTAAAAGTGCCGGTTTTCTATGATTTTATTTTGAGTTAAGATTAGAAAATGTTTTTTTTTTTAAAGGAATTAAGATTTTTAAGTATTTTTGGGGCTTTAACATTCGAAAATGGTAATTAATTTTGGGTTTCTGTGCTCAAAATTTGAAGTGCTTTGTTTTTTTTTTATCATAGTCTGGGAATAAAAGCCTCGTTTTTTTCATTTATTTTTTGTTTAAATTAGAAAACGGAAACTTTTTTTCTTAAGTCTGGGGTTAAAATTCAGTTATTTCAAATTTCAGAGAGAATTTTCGATGGTAGAATAGTGGTAGTTGTGGTAGATAGAGATAGAATATTGGTAGAATATTAAAGAGTAATTTTGAGTGTATCCTCCCACTCCCTCTCCCCCTCCCTCGCGATCTTTAGAATTGTGGTAAATTGCGGTAGGATAAATACAATGTTGGTAGTTGTGGTTGTGAGAATATTAACTTGACTAATTTAAGTCAAAATATTGGTTGTTGTAAGGTTGTGATAGTGGTGGTAGTAAATATAGTAATTCGCTTTGTTTGGATACGGCAATGTTGGTTGGCTGAGAAATGTTGGTAGCGAAGTTGAAAATTCAGAAATAATGTTTGTTGTGGTGTAATTGTGGTTGCTTTGGCGGGAAGTCTTTTAAAAATGTTGGTAGGTGGGTGTAAAATTGCAAGAATATTGAATCGCAAAGAATGTTGGTAATTTTCATAGAAGCGTAAACTGACACGCCATAATTTTGGTTGAAAACTTGAAAATATTGGTTGGGCGGCCGATAATTGTGGTAGAAGTGCGGAATATTTGTAGATTGACAGGGAGACGTGAGAATATTGATGCAAGAAAAGCGGCAATGTTGGTAGTCGTGGTAGACCCAAAAAATAATTATAGATAGATTCAGAAACAAACATTCCAATTTTGGTTGAAATATTGGTTGAATGTTAGTGTATATATATAGAGAGAAAATATAGAACTTATAGAATTGTGGTAGATTTGAAGAATTGCGAGCCAGAAAATCCACAGATGTTGGTAGCACTGGTTCAAATATTGGTAGGTTCTGGCTGTGGCAAATTGTGGTAGTTTTGGCCCTAGTAGTAATAATAATGTTTGTTGACATTTTTTTGTAACGAAAATGTTTATTGGTGGCGATGGTGGTGGTAGTAGTAGTAGTAATAGTGGCTACTACTACTACTACTACTACTACCACCACCATCACCACCACCACCACCACCACCACCACCAACATTTATTTGATTTGTGTGTGTGTGCGTGTGCATGCGCGCGTGTACTTAACTACTACTACTACTACTACTACTACTATTATTAAACCAGTTAGTATTATAATCACTACTACTACTACTACTACTACTACTACTACTACTACTACTACTACTTCTATCACTACGAAAATAGTAGTAGTAGTAGTAGTAGTAGTAGTAGTAGTAGTAGTTTAAAAGACTTCCATATTAAAATTAATAGTGATGATAATTTGTATTTAATTAAAGAAAATAATAATAATAATAATAATAATAATAATAATTTTAGAATATAATTTAATCTCTCTCTCTCTCTCTCTCTCTCTCTCTCTCTCTCTCTCTCTCTCTCTCTCTCTCTCTCTCTCTCTCTCTCTCATTATTATTATTATTATTGTTATTATTATTATTATTATTATTATTATTACAACAAAAATTTATAAATATATATAAATAAATATTGTAGTTGTAGTTGCTGTAGTTGTTATTGGTGTTGTTGTTGTTGTTGTTGTTGTTGTTGTTGTTGTTATTGTTGTTTGTGGTGGTGGTGGTGGTGGTGGTAGACGAAAATTATTATTATTATTATTATTTATTACTATTATTATTATTATTATTATTATTGTGTATAAATATATATAATAATTAATTTATATTTTATTTATTGGAGAGAGAGAGAGAGAGAGAGAGAGAGAGAGAGAGAGAGAGAGAGAGAGAGAGAGAGAAAATACTATTAATCTTTATATAAACAATCCTTAATAATAATAATAATAATAATAATAATAATAATAATAATAATTTATGTAGTATTGTCTATATATTACATACATACTTATTAGGAGAGAGAGAGAGAGAGAGAGAGAGAGAGAGAGAGAGAGAGAGAGAGAGAGAGAGAGAGAGAGAGAGAGAGAGAGAGAGAGAGAGAGAGAGAGAGAGAGAGAGAGAGAGAGAGAGAGAGATTATTACTATTATTACTATTATTACTATCATTATTATTATTATTATTATTATTATTATTATTATTATTATTATTATTATTATTATTATTATCATTATTAATTTATTGTTTTATTTATTTTTATTTTTTTTTCACCGGGAGAAAAAAAAAAATTTCCTTTAACCTAATTATTATTATTATTATTATTATTATTATTATTATTATTATTATTATTATTATAGTGCGTGTGTGCGTGTGTGCGTGCGTGCGTGCATCTGTAAATATAGTTTAAAAAATAATGATAATAATAATTCTCGCGTTTAAATTAAAGGAAAATAATTCAAAAAAATAATAATAATAATAATTTAAGACGCGAATTATTAATGTGACTTGTAAATAAATGATAATAATAAAAATAATAATGATAATAATAAAAATATTACCAGTTATTATTATTATTATGGATATTTCTCGTCTATATAACCTAAAGGAACAAATGAAATTACATATAAATGAAAATATATATATATATATATCTTAAAAAAAATATTAGCAAATTGTAAATAATAATAATATAGTGATTATATTAATGAATTTAGTATTTATTTGTGTGCTGAAATGGTAGAAGTTATTGTTATCATTTCAGTCTTAAAGGAACGATGGTTCTTTTTAATTCTTGCTTTTCAAATTGTAAATATTAATGATAAATAATATCTATTATTTAATTGTGTGCTGAAAATATTATTATTATTGTTCTTTTTTTATTTTATCTTAAAGGAACGGCGGTTCTTTTATTCTTTTCAAGTTGTAAATATTAATAAATAAATAATAATAATAATAATAAATCTAGTATTATTAATTGTGTGCAAAATTATTATTATTATTATTTATTTAAAGGAATTTTTTATTTAATCTTTCCAAATTATATTAAAAAAATAAAATAATTTCGGAAACTTTACCCAATTGTAAATATTGATAGATTAATAATAATAATAGTAATAGTATTAGTAATAATAATAATAACAATAACAATAGTAATAATAAAAATAATAATAATAATAATAATAATAATTAAAATATTATTGTGCAAAAAAAAAAACATTATTATTATTATTATTTTCGAAGTTACAAATATTGATATAATTTTAATGTTCCCCTTTTCAATATGGCGTCGATGTCTGTACTGTAAATATCAAAATGAATTATAAAATATACCTTAGTAATTATTAAATAGGAGAATATACATACATATATAAATAAAAAATATATATTAACTATTATTATTATTATTATTATTATTATTATTATTATTATTATTATTATTTATGAGTTGATGATGATGATAATGTAAAATAAAATGAAGGTGAATATTAATAAAAATGTGGTGATTGAAAAAAATGTCCTTTTCTTACCATTATTATTATTATTATTATTATTATTATTATTATTATTATTATTATTATTATTATTATTAATATTATTATTATCATTATTCGCACACTCCGTAGCTGGTGCGCCAATCAGAGCGCTTCCCTCATGTTGCATAGCGCTGCTGAGCCAACCACAGAGCATGACCAGCGGCGTGAGAACCAATCAGCGACGTGAATGAAGACCGCGAGATTTGAATACCCCAAAAAATAATTAAAATCTAATAATTTGCAACTTTTATTTATAAACGAGTACTTTAAAGGAACAGAAAGTAAATTAAAGCGAATATTAATGTCTCCCTCTCGTCTATTGTCATTCCTGCTCATCATGGCCGCCTCAGATAAATATTAATGTAAACCAGGAATATTTTTATCACCACGATCTAATTAGGCTATAACCCTTTATGGCCAGTAAAGGGTTAATACTGAGAATAACTGAGGGAGTAAAGGGTTAGAATATTTGAGGCTATAAAGGGTTAATACTGATAATGATGTTTAAATCGAGAAACTATTACTATTACTATTACTATTATCACCAGGATGACTTATAACTTTATACCTATCGTTACCTTTTACACAGCAATCTTGTGACACCCTTAACACTGCCACTAGAAATTAAAACTGCATCATAAGTTAACAGAATAGAGAAAGATGCAGGAAAAGCTGCGAAAATTAACTTCGACATGACATTTAATGAAATCTTTCCAAATTAATGATATCTCGATCTCCAGGTAGCTATCCCGTTATTAAGAATTTCATTAAATATTTCTTACTACAAGACGCAAATTCTGGACTTTAAATTTATATATTCACAAAACATTAAACGATTCAACAATATTCTTTAACAAACTTGAAATTCTGGACTGGAAAACCCAAAACAATTCAAAAAATATTCTTTAACAAACACGTAGTTGTTAATAGAATCGTAAACGTATTATTCTATCACTAAAACCATAAAAAAAATGCATTTCCCCTGTTAATAAAATCGCAAACGTATTATTCTATCACTAAAACCATAAATAAATGCGTTTCTCCTGTTAATAGAATCGCAAGCGTATTATTCTATCACTAAAACCATAAATAAATGCATTTCTCCTGTTAATAAAATAGCAAATACATTAATCTTTCACTAAAACCATAAAAAAATGCATTTCTCCTGTTAATAGAATCGCAAACATATTATTCTATCACTAAAACCATAAATAAATGCATTCCCCCTGTTAATAAAATCGCAAACATATTAGTCTTTCACTAAAACCATAAATAAATGCATTTCCCCTGTTAATAAAATCGCAAACATATTAGTCTTTCACTAAAACCATAAATAAATGCATTTCCCCTGTTAATAAAATCGCAAACATATTAGTCTTTCACTAAAACCATAAATAAATGCATTCCCCCTGTTAATAAAATCGCAAACATATTAGTCTTTCACTAAAACCATAAATAAATGCATTTCCCCTGTTAATAAAATCGCAAACGTATTATTCTATCACTAAAACCATAAATAAATGCATTCCCCCTGTTAATAGAATCGCAAACGTATTATTCTATCACTAGAACCATAAAAAATTGCATTTCCCCTGTTAATAAAATCACAAATACATTAATCTTTCACTAAAACCAAAAAAAAACATCTTTAAAAACCAGTATAACCTTATAAGAATCATTAGTTGTAGAGACTCACCGAACTGTTTCAGAAAATGGTTCGTGAAGTCTTTCATTGAGTCAGCCTGCTCGGGTCAGTTCACCAGTAGCAGCGGCGGAGGGAGGTCACGGTTCAGAGGTCTCGTGGGTTGACGCAGAACTAGAAGGAATTAAATGGTGAGTTTTTGCAATAATTATGTTAAATTAATGATCACTGGGTTTAGTTAATGCGTAATTCATAAAACTGAATAATTAGCTTAAATAGGTGAGGATTATTAGGTGGTGATTAGGCTAGGTTAGGTTACGTTAGGTGATTAGGTCAGATGGTAATTAGAACACTACTCAGGTCAGGCAGTTAACCTAATTAGGTGATAATTAGATATACTCAACAGATATTAAGGTATTTATACGTCCAGGGAGAAACAATTAGGCGAGTCATTAAGCTGTAAGAGTGATTAGACTGCAGGTAACGTAATTAAGCTTGTTAGGCAGCTAATTAAGGTTGTTAGGCAGGTAATTAAGCTTAAGTAGGTAATTAAGCTTGTTAGGTAGGTAATTAAGGTTGTTAGGTAGGTAATTAAGCTTGTTAGATAGGTAATTAAGCTTGAGTAGGTAATTAAGCTTGTTAGGTAGGTAATTAAGCTTGTTAGGTAGGTAATTAAGCTTGTTAGGTAGGTAATTAAGCTTGTTAGGTAGGTAATTAAGCTTAAGTAGGTAATTAAGCTTGTTAGGTAGGTAATTAAGCTTGTTAGGTAGGTAATTAAGCTTGTTAGATAGGTAATTAAGCTTGAGTAGGTAATTAAGCTTGTTAGGTAGGTAATTAAGGTTGTTAGGTAGGTAATTAAGCTTGTTAGATAGGTAATTAAGCTTAAGTAGGTAATTAAGGTTGTTAGGTAGGTAATTAAGCTTGTTAGATAGGTAATTAAGCTTAAGTAGGTAATTAAGCTTGTTAGGTAGGTAATTAAGCTTAGGTAGGTAATTAAGGTTGTTAGGTAGGTAATTAAGCTTGTTAGGTAGGTAATTAAGCTTGTTAGGTTTGTCAAGGTGATCTGGCTAACCTTATATGTCAAGGGGGAAGCAATTAAGCGAGTGATTAAGCTGTAAGAGTGATTAGACTGCAGGTAACGTAATTAAGCTTGTTAGGAAGTTTGTCCAGGTGATCTGACGTAATTAACCTTATTGAGGTGATTAAGCGTCAATTAAGCTCCTATTACACGTATCCGGTTTCTTATGGTGTCCTAGCATATGCTTAAACCGGAACGTGTGATGGCAAACCGACGGCCGGATGAACTTTCGCCAGTTGGTCATCCGGCTTTCGTACGTCAAAACTGAGGTATCGTGTAATTGTTCCTATCGTATCCGTGTGAAAGGAGTTCAAATATTTGTCGTTTTCCATTCGCTTGTAGTTAAACCAATCACCTTTTTTTGTAGTAATAGTTCTTCATTTAGTTAAACCAGTCTTCTTTTTTTTAGTGGTAGTTAAACCCAGTCACCTATTTTGCAGTGGTAGTTCATTCATTAAGTTAACAGTATTTTTTATCATTTACGCAGCCATTGTTCGACTAAATCTTCCTTTTTCTTGTTTTGACCTTGAAGTAGCGCGCTAGACCAATAGGAACAAGATTATCGTTGAAAAAAAACACGTCTTTTCTCCACCACGAACAATGCCACACTGGTTCGCTTCCCTTCGTCCGGTCAGAATTCTCCTACTGCGCCGTACGCCAGGTTAACCGTAGGAAACCGGATACGTGTAATAACGGCCTAAGGGTTGGGTATACCTTAAAAATACCACTTTTCGGTTAAAAATTATTAAATATCAGTTAAATATCATAGTTTGCCTTAACATGTCTTACGTTTTCTATGAGCACCGCACGTTGATGCCATAACACACGCACGCACGCACACACACCTTTAAGGGGAGATGATACCTTAAATTTTAAAGCTTATTTTATAGTGAGTGAGGAAAGGATACAAGAGTTCCACATTTCATTCATTTTAAAGCTTATTTTATAGTGAATTATCAAGCAAGGATTTCAGCATATACAACCTTAATGAACCTAGGAGAACTAATAGCTTTTCTCCCTTGCAGACGTGACGTGTACTGACTCCTTTCCACCAACCCATAACAGCCCACGGGAATCTATAACAGGCCTGACGTTTCACTGCAATTACGAAGTCCAACAAGGGAGAGGCTGTGGCTATCATTATCTTTAAGCCTGATGAGGTGTTAAGGAGTTTAATGAGTAAGAGAGGCTGAGTCTTGCTACCTGTAAGCCTAACGAGGTGTTAAGTCTATCAGTTTAATGAGTAAGAGAGGCTGAGTCTTGCTACCTGTAAGCCTAACGAGGTGTTAAGTCTATCAGTTTAATGAGTAAGAGAGGCCGAGTCTTGCTACCTGTAAGCCTAACGAGGTGTTAAGTCAATCAGTTTAATGAGTAAGAGAGGCTGAGTCTTGCTACCTGTAAGACTAACGAGAGGAGTCAAGGTGCTTTTCACTGCAGTCAAGGAAGAGTCAAGTTGTAAGATCGTAAGGCAAGAATTTTAAGCAGAAATATTGTGAAGCAGTTAGCAGCAGCAGTGAGGAAAAGGTACAAGAGTTTTCAAGTTGTAAGAAGATCGTAAGACAAGAATTTGAAGCAGGAATAATTGTGAGGAAAGATGTACAAGAGTTATCAAGTTGTAAGATCGTAAGGCAAGAATTTTAAGCAGGAATAATTGTGAGGAAAGATGTACAAGAGTTTTCAAGTTGTATTAAGACTGTAAGGCAAGAATTTGAAGCAGGAAGAGTGGTGAGGAAAGATGTACAAGAGTTATCAAGTTGTAAGAAGATCGTAAGGCAAGAATTTTAAGCAGGAATAAATTGTGAAGCAGGAAGAGTGGTGAGGAAAGATGTACAAGAGTTTTTCAAGCTGTAAGAAAATCGTAAGGCAAGAATTTGAAGCAGGAAGAGTGGTGAGGAAAGATGTACAAGAGTTTTTCAAGCTGTAAGAAGATCGTAAGACAAGAATTTGAAGCAGGAAGAGTGGTGAGGAAAGATGTACAAGAGTTTTTCAAGTTGTAAGAAGATCGTAAGGCAAGAATTTTAAGCAGGAATAAATTGTGAAGCAGGAAGAGTGGTGAGGAAAGATGTACAAGAGTTATCAAGTTGTAAGAAGATCGTAAGGCAAGAATTTAAAGCAGGAATAAATTGTGAAGCAGGAAGAGTGGTGAGGAAAGATGTACAAGAGTTTTTCAAGTTGTAAGAAGATCGTAAGGCAAGAATTTAAAGCAGGAATAAATTGTGAAGCAGGAAGAGTGGTGAGGAAAGATGTACAAGAGTTATCAAGTTATATTAAGACTGTAAGGCAAGAATTTAAAGCAGGAATAATATTGTGAAGGAATTAACAGCAGGAAGACTCCCTTCAAGCTGTGGTGGGGACGACAAGCTGCCTTCAGGACTTGCAAAGGCTGAAGTCCGCAGTCCGCAACACTTGTCTCACTCAAGTTGACACAGGCGTTCTCGGACACAAGGAAAATAAATAGATGTTTTATCATAATTGTGTGTATTTATTAAAGTTTTATGTCATTAAATAATAGTGATTAAATATTATCTTGTACATACTTAAGGAATTATTAGTATAAGTTGTAAATAAACCACCTTTCTCGTGTAAAAATTCATATGTCTCTTCAGAAACTTTGACAATTTAATTTAAACATATATTATCTTGTTCATACTTGTGGAAATTATATTAACAACTCTTTTACAAATTGAAAATAAGGTTTCTGGTGTAACATTCACATACATGGCCTTGATAAATAAATAAATAAATAAATAAAATAAGTAAAATAAATAAATAAATAAATAAACAAATAAATAAACATGCAAAAAATACTAGTAAAACAAATGATGATCCTCTCTGGTCAAAAAAAAAGCCAGGATAGGCCTATTTAAAGCCAGGATAGGCCTATTTTTGGCTAAGTTTAAGGTGAAACTTGCACACAGAAGCCCTGTCCGAGCGACACCGGAGTCGCTCGGACAGGGCTTCTGTGTGCAAATTTCACCTTAAACTTAGCCAAAAAATAGGCCTATCCTGGCTTATAGGCCTATCCTGGCTTTTTTTTTGACCTGAGGGGATCAATTGTATCAGTATTTTGGGTCCTATTTATTTATTTATTTATTTGAGAGGGCAAGATTAGTTAAGCCAAAAATAGGCCTATCCTAGCTTTTTTTTTAGACCTGAGGATCAATTTGTATTAGTATTTTGGGTCCTATTTATTTATTTATTTATTTATTTATTTACTTGAGAAGGCATGATTAGTTTACCACCAAATCTATATTTTTCAAGAACCACATTCTGCAACTTTATCACGCTATATAATTCACACGAGAATAATCACAAATTTATTTATTCCCAAAGACGCACGGCAAGGCATACTACACTACACTACACTGGAGACAGCTGGCAGATCGACCTTGCAAGATTTACTTACACTAAAGCAAGCAACACCCCAGGCTGCACCACCAGGCAGGCACACAGGACACCACCACTGGCTGCAGGCACCTTCACATCTTGTCCTGCAATGAGGCGGCACCACCATCACCACCATCCTTGATTTCTTCACACCTTCACATGTCGTCTTGCAATGAGGCACCACCACCATCACCACCATCACCACCATCACCACCATCCTTGATTTCACAGATAAAGACAAAACTCTGCAAAAAAAAATACATAAATAAACTTAGGGAAACTAATTATGAAAAGAGATTTTTTCTGCGTCACTCACAGTAAAAAAATAATATTCACCTAACTATTGGTTCCTGAAGACTCCAGTGGGGTGCGGCTGTTGCTCCCCACCCACGGCAGTCTCCCAAGGCCTCTTCCACTTGCTATCCACATCGCCACCTGCGGGAAACACACACAATCAACACTGCAGCATCACAGTGTTTCGCTCGACGCTGTCCCGCAGACTGACTCCCTTGTGATATACTACAGTCGATGTATTGCCGCCACACACACCACTGTTCCTGCAATCTTCCAGTTCCCTCACTACAATATCCTTCAGAATAACCTCCAAAATTTGCTGAGGTGTTCCCAAAAGGATCCTCAGTTCTGTCAGCTTGCAGTCTTCAAGGGCCTCAGTTCTGTCAGCTTGCAGTCTTCAAGGGCCTCTCAGTTCTGTCAGCTTGCAGTCTTCAAGGGCCTCTCAGTTCTGTCAGCTTGCAGTCTTCAAGGGCCTCTCAGTTCTGTCAGCTTGCAGTCTTCAAGGGCCTCAGTTCTGTCAGCTTGCAGTCTTCAAGGGCTTCAGTCAAGATTGTCAGGCCACACTGATATAAGCAAGTTTTTCAAAGTCCCTAAGAAACATTTTACATTTCTGACAACAAGCTATATATAATGGGCTCCTTCACACACACACACACACACACACACACAGCAATCTTTCTCACCTTTAGCCAGCAGACAGCACACGTAAAGTACCCACCATTTCCTGTGAGTCGCAGTACACAGCCGTTAACAATGAAAACCATAAGAACATTTTACATTTCTGACAACAAGCAATATTTAATGGGCTCCTTCACACACACACACACACACACACACACAGCAATCTTTCTCACCCTTAGCCAGCAGACAGCACACCTAAACTACCCACCATTTCCTGTGAGTGGCAGTACATAGTCGTTAACAGTGACAACCAGCGGGAGATCCTCATCACAAAGCCTCGTGACAGCCTAGACTGGACACTTCCTGACCACCTCTGCAACCTTCAGGGAGGTTTACTGCAATCCTGCACACTGAAAGGAAAATGCAGTTTGAGTAAATGTACATATTATTGGATAGACAAAACTGTAGTGAGTTATCTACAGTGGTACAGACTTACAAACCTACATAAACAATTCAAACAGCTTCTAAAACGTATATAAACAATTCAAACAGCTTCTAAAACCTACATAAACAATTCAAACAGCTTCTAAAACGTATATAAACAATTCAAACAGCTTCTAAAACCTACATAAATAATTCAAACAGCTTCTAAAACCTATATAAACAATTCAAACAGCTTCTAAAACCTATATAAACAATTCAAACAGCTTCTAAAGTCTACATAAATAATTCAAACAGCTTCTAAAACCTATATAAACAATTCAAACAGCTTCTAAAACCTATATAAACAATTCAAACAGCTTCTAAAACCTACATAAACAATTCAAACAGCTTCTAAAACCTATATAAACAATTCAAACAGCTTCTAAAACCTATATAAACAATTCAAACAGCTTCTAAAACCTATATAAACAATTCAAACAGCTTCTAAAACCTATATAAACAATTCAAACAGCTTCTAAAACCTACATAAACAATTCAAACAGCTTCTAAAACCTATATAAACAATTCAAACAGCTTCTAAAACGTATATAAACAATTCAAACAGCTTCTAAAGTCTACATAAATAATTCAAACAGCTTCTAAAACCTATATAAACAATTCAAACAGCTTCTAAAACCTACATAAATAATTCAAACAGCTTCTAAAACGTATATAAACAATTCAAACAGCTTCTAAAACCTACATAAACAATTCAAACAGCTTCTAAAACCTATATAAACAATTCAAACAGCTTCTAAAACCTATATAAACAATTCAAACAGCTTCTAAAGTCTACATAAACAATTCAAACAGCTTCTAAAACCTATATAAACAATTCAAACAGCTTCTAAAACCTACATAAACAATTCAAACAGCTTCTAAAACCTACATAAACAATTCAAACAGCTTCTAAAACCTATATAAACAATTCAAACAGCTTCTAAAACGTATATAAACAATTCAAACAGCTTCTAAAACGTATATAAACAATTCAAACAGCTTCTAAAACCTACATAAACAATTCAAACAGCTTCTAAAACCTATATAAACAATTCAAACAGCTTCTAAAGTCTACATAAACAATTCAAACAGCTTCTAAAACCTATATAAACAATTCAAACAGCTTCTAAAACCTATATAAACAATTCAAACAGCTTCTAAAGTCTACATAAATAATTCAAACAGCTTCTAAAACCTATATAAACAATTCAAACAGCTTCTAAAACGTATATAAACAATTCAAACAGCTTCTAAAACGTATATAAACAATTCAAACAGCTTCTAAAACCTACATAAATAATTCAAACAGCTTCTAAAACCTATATAAATAATTCAAACAGCTTCTAAAACGTATATAAACAATTCAAACAGCTTCTAAAACCTATATAAACAATTCAAACAGCTTCTAAAACCTATATAAACAATTCAAACAGCTTCTAAAACCTACATAAATAATTCAAACAGCTTCTAAAACCTATATAAACAATTCAAACAGCTTCTAAAACCTATATAAACAATTCAAACAGCTTCTAAAACCTATATAAACAATTCAAACAGCTTCTAAAACCTATATAAACAATTCAAACAGCTTCTAAAACCTACATAAACAATTCAAACAGCTTCTAAAACCTACATAAATAATTCAAACAGCTTCTAAAACCTATATAAACAATTCAAACAGCTTCTAAAACCTATATAAATAATTCAAACAGCTTCTAAAACCTATATAAACAATTCAAACAGCTTCTAAAACCTACATAAACAATTCAAACAGCTTCTAAAACCTATATAAACAATTCAAACAGCTTCTAAAACCTATATAAACAATTCAAACAGCTTCTAAAACCTATATAAATAATTCAAACAGCTTCTAAAACCTATATAAATAATTCAAACAGCTTCTAAAACCTATATAAACAATTCAAACAGCTTCTAAAGTCTACATAAATAATTCAAACAGCTTCTAAAACCTATATAAACAATTCAAACAGCTTCTAAAACCTATATAAACAATTCAAACAGCTTCTAAAACCTATATAAACAATTCAAACAGCTTCTAAAACGTATATAAATAATTCAAACAGCTTCTAAAACCTATATAAACAATTCAAACAGCTTCTAAAACCTATATAAACAATTCAAACAGCTTCTAAAACCTATATAAACAATTCAAACAGCTTCTAAAACCTATATAAACAATTCAAACAGCTTCTAAAACCTACATAAACAATTCAAACAGCTTCTAAAACCTATATAAACAATTCAAACAGCTTCTAAAACCTATATAAACAATTCAAACAGCTTCTAAAACCTATATAAATAATTCAAACAGCTTCTAAAACCTATATAAATAATTCAAACAGCTTCTAAAACCTATATAAACAATTCAAACAGCTTCTAAAACCTACATAAATAATTCAAACAGCTTCTAAAACCTATATAAACAATTCAAACAGCTTCTAAAACCTATATAAACAATTCAAACAGCTTCTAAAACCTATATAAACAATTCAAACAGCTTCTAAAACCTATATAAACAATTCAAACAGCTTCTAAAACCTATATAAACAATTCAAACAGCTTCTAAAACCTACATAAACAATTCAAACAGCTTCTAAAGTCTACATAAACAATTCAAACAGCTTCTAAAACCTATATAAACAATTCAAACAGCTTCTAAAACCTATATAAACAATTCAAACAGCTTCTAAAACCTATATAAATAATTCAAACAGCCTCACTCAACCTCACGTACTTCAATGCTGTCTGTCTGTCTATCTGTCTGTCTGTCTGTCTGTCTTGTTTCTTCACACCTGGCTCACTCAACCCCACAATTTCCACATAATTTCCACCTTTCCACACACATTTCCACACTGCACACCTGGCTCACTCCATCCACCTGACCAGTCCACCTTTCTTAAACCCTATCCACTTTCCGAGAATTATCCTTCGGCCGCTCGTAACAAGCCTTCACTCAACTGTTTAAAAGCACGATTAATTTCCAAACAGCTCTTCAATAACATGCTAACATTCTTCTTCCTTAAAATGCTTTTATTTTTATGTAGGAGTGACGCTGGCCAAGGACAATAAAATCTAATGAAAAAAATGTCCACTGAAATGGCAGTCGCACAAAAGGGTCAAAGCAGAGGTCAAAAATTGGTGGATAATATGTTGAAACCTCCCTCTTGAAGGAATTGAAGTCATAGGAAGGTGGAAATACAGAAGCAGGCAGGGAGTTCCAGAGTTTACCAGAGAAAGGGATGAATGATTGAGAATACTGGTTAACTCTTGCGTTAGAGAGGTGGACAGAATAGTGGTGAAAGACTGAGAATACTGGTTAACTCTTGCATTAGAGGTGGACAGAATAGTGGTGAAAGACTGAGAATACTGGTTAACTCTTGCGTTAGAGAGGTGGACAGAATAGTGGTGAAAGACTGAGAATACTGGTTAACTCTTGCATTAGAGGTGGACAGAATAGTGGTGAAAGACTGAGAATACTGGTTAACTCTTGCATTAGAGGTGGACAGAATAGTGGTGAAAGACTGAGAATACTGGTTAACTCTTGCATTAGAGGTGGACAGAATAGTGGTGAAAGACTGAGAATACTGGTTAACTCTTGCATTAGAGGTGAACAGACTGAAAGACTGAGAATACTGGTTAACTCTTGCGTTAGAGAGGTGGACAGAATAGTGGTGAAAGACTGAGAATACTGGTTAACTCTTGCATTAGAGGTGGACAGAATAGTGGTGAAAGACTGAGAATACTGGTTAACTCTTGCATTAGAGGTGGACAGAATAGTGGTGAAAGACTGAGAATACTGGTTAACTCTTGCGTTAGAGAGGTGGACAGAATAGTGGTGAAAGACTGAGAATACTGGTTAACTCTTGCATTAGAGGTGGACAGAATAGTGGTGAAAGACTGAGAATACTGGTTAACTCTTGCATTAGAGGTGGACAGAATAGTGGTGAAAGACTGAGAATACTGGTTAACTCTTGCATTAGAGGTGGACAGAATAGTGGTGAAAGACTGAGAATACTGGTTAACTCTTGCATTAGAGGTGAACAGACTGAAAGACTGAGAATACTGGTTAACTCTTGCATTAGAGAGGTGAACAGAACAGGGGTGAGAGAAAGAAGAAAGTGTCGTGCAGCGAGGCCATGGGACGAGGGGAGGCATGCAGTTAGCAAGACCAGAAGAGCAGTTAGCGTGAAAATACCCACTTTTAACATCCACACACACACACAGTTCCCATTAGTCTCTCGTCATCCACTTCCCCTAACCTAACCTAACATATGAACACCTCCACAGCCACCACAACATCTTTATCATCTGACACTTGCTCGCTGCTGTGCCAGGAGTGCGTCAGCCGGCGTCAGGTAGCTGGTGGAGTGGTGTTGCTGCCGGGCCATGGTGTCTGGGCGGGGCGAGGGCAGGGGGGCCGGGGCGCAGGGAGAAAGGGAGACAGGGAGATTGTGGTAGTCTGGAATGATCAGGTTGTTACTGTTGTTGTGAATATAATAAAATGAAATAGGTTAAATATTAGGTACATTGTTAGGAATAGTATCTCTCTCTCTCTCTCTCTCTCTCTCTCTCTCTCTCTCTCTCCCATAACACACAAAATAAGATATGAACACAAAATAAACCGAAAAATTAAAAAATAAATAAACAAATTAAAAAAAAAACACTATTTTAAAATTAATACAAATATATACTCCTTTATCTCTATCTTATGTTATCTGGGAAGAGGGGTGAGGTCAGGTCAGGTCAGGTTAGGTTAGGTTAGGTTACGTTGAGTTAGGTAAGGTTGGGTCAGGTTACGTTGGGTCAGGTTACGTTGGGTCAGGTTAGGTTGGGTCAGGTTACGTTGGGTCAGGTTACGTTGGGTCAGGTTAGGTTGGGTCAGGTTACGTTGGGTCAGGTTACGTTGGGTCAGGTCAGGATGCGTCAGGTGAACAATGAAGATGAACAGGTAATGAAGAAATTAATACGGTGAATAAATACAATGGTTATATTTTGCTTCACCAGCCACCAAGACCAACTGGAAATGTGCCTGCAGTTCCCCAAGGCGAGGTACTTGTGCTAATCCCTCACAAACTGACGTACATGGAATTATTTGGTGTTTTCGCTTATATAAAGAGCCGCCATGCCTCGCCCACGACTCCAACACTGAAATAAATAAATAAAATAGTTTTCTACTGATGGTGAGACTAGCTGGTATAAACTTATCCTTCTATTACCTGACGCCACTCCACCTACGTCCACCAATGCTGCAAATTGTGAGACTAGCTGGTATAAATTTATCCTATTACCTGACGCCACTCCACCTCCATGTCCACTACTGCTGCTCCACTTGCGTCATTCCAGTAGTTCATGGTGACTATTTACACATAGTTATAGCGGTAATAAGCGTAATTGCTTCAACCGTGTCCGTGTTGTTCAGACATGGCGGGCGGCGGACGGTCTTCACCCAGGGACGGTTAACTTATTTTTTGATTTTTTACTAATATTTCTTGTTCTTTGTGATAGTTTGCATAGTTTATTTCAATCACGTTAATTTTCGCATTGTTTTTCTTTAGTTACCTTTGTCATTTCTCCTTACTTATTAATCAACCCTCTAATTATTTTCCTTATATTATATTCAGACTTAAAAAAAAAACCTCTCTTGCAATTCATATTATTTGCGGTGTTTTTTCAAATTATTTTCACCATAATGATCCTTGCACTTCCTTTATCTTCATTTTTTCCTACCGTTCTCCCAATACTAAATATTATAATCTTCAGAAGTTGCTGGCTTCATCTCAACCGGCTGAAAAATGTGCCAAATATTGCGCAGGAGGGACGTATCAATATGCAAAGACTATAAAGAGGAAGGAAAGATGAAAGGATGAAAGACTGAGAGCAGAAAAGATGGCGGTGTGAAAGTGTACCAGGAAAACACACACACATACACACACCTGCTTCCCAAACATGCACACACTAATTATCTACATTTATCCAGCAAGCACCACGTATCTATGCACAAATTAGCTAATTACTGTGCTTGTTGAAACTGAAAACACTCTACCTTAGTTTAAATTAAAAGCCAAATAGGAACCGTCTGTCTACCTCAATTAACCATTCATTATATAAAAACTAGGCTATAGTGATTATATCTGATTAGCGGAAATTAAAGTAATGTTATGTGGCTTAAATTTGTGATAGGTTAGGTTGATGATAAGTGAGAGATGTAGAGATTAATGGAGGATATTTATAGAATGTCAGTCTTCACCAGCCGACAAGATGAATTTTGACTGATTTTAATTTTCTCTCGTGGTTAAATGAAAGGTAGTTTGTCCTAGTGTTAGCAGGACCATGGAATATTGAGTTATGTGTGCTAATGTAAACCTAACGAGCAGAAAATGTTAAATATGATCCACAAATAAAAAAAAAAATAAATAAAATAAATAAATAAGTTAAAAAGTTTGACGAAAATGTACGAAAGCAGAACATTAACGTAACATTACCGTCCTATTCCGTTATTATGCGTGACACGGACTCATTACAAACAACAACATTATCAAACTCATCTTTTGTACCATGTCGTCTGTGAGCATGCAGCGGCTGGGTCATTTATCAATATTACAAGTGTTTCTGACCCTTACGACTACCTCAACGCCCTCCCAGGCACCTCCCAGCATGCCAAACCGTCTCGAGAGAGAATCCTAGTTAAATATGGCTGCCTAACACATGTACCCTTGAAAATAAAGGTGTGGGAAATGATTTAATCTGCTCTCTTGCCCACGCTCTTCAATCTCCCGAGTTTTGCCCCATCTGGCTACGACTACAGAGTCATTCTCGTACTAAATTTATCTGTAACTCCTAACTCCTCTCACTATAAGAAATTGTTCGACTACTTAACTTCCAAAGTGGAGCACATTCTGACCGTTTTCCCTTTGAAGCACACCAAAACACCTTCAAAACACCTTCAAAACACACCAAAACACACCAAAACACCTTCAACAACCTTCCAAACACCTTCAAAAACCTTCAAAACACACCAAAACACACCAAAACACCTTCAACAACCTTCCAAACACCTTCAAAAACCTTCAAAACACACCAAAACACACCAAAAAACACTAAAACACACCAAAAAACCCTCAAAACACCCTCAAAACACACCAAAACACATCAAATTTTCGATTTCAATAAGCCACCGTCACGCTGTCAGGGTACGAGGGAGACAACAGTGTGTTCAATAAGGTCAAAGGTTTTTCTGAAGTCCACAAAGGCAACAGCTAGAAAGGTGTTTTGCTTGTCCAGGTGTGTGTGTGTGTGTGTGTGTGTGTGTGTTCGTTATATATGTTGTAATAGGTTAAGCGTGTGTAATTTACGTAATACCAACGCCAGTAAATAATTATAGTCGATTCATACAGCAGTAAATGTTAACAGTATCGCAAAACTCTCATAAATTATTAATGGTAAGATCAGTTCAATTTTTCTTTAGTTTACGTTAAAATATTTTGTTTTCTCTAGTACTTCGATTTTCAAGATGGCCGCCGCCCACTCCTTGGAAATCATAGGGTCGAAAGTCTTGCAAATATACATGTTAATAGCGACCATATTGTCTTTACCTATATAAAGTATTTTTTTCCTCTTTTCTTTAACTTTCTTGCACTAAAAACTGATAATTAATAGTACAAAACAACACAAAATAATAGAAAAAAATAGAAGAGACTCTTACACTGTCCTAAAAACTGTTTAAAATAGAATTGGAAGATTAATTCAATTATTTTTTTAGTTTATGTTAAAATTCTCCGTTTTCTCTAATGCAAGACAGCTGCCGTTCTCTTTTATCTCCCTTGTTTACAAACGGTAGGGTCGAAAATCTTACAAATTTACGTGTTTATATAGACCTTATTGACATTACAGGGATTGCTAGAGAGAGAGAGAGAGAGAGAGAGAGAGAGAGAGAGAGAGAGAGAGAGAGAGAGAGAGAGAGAGAGAGAGAGAAATAACGAAAAGAGAGAAGGAAGAGGAGGAAGTGGAGAAGGAAGAAGAAAAAAAAGAGGAAGAAGAGGAAGAAAAGAGGAGGAGAAAGAGGAGGAGGAGGAATAAACAACAATAACCTCCTCTTCCTCCTCCTTTTCCTCCTGCTCCTCCTCCTCTTCTTCCTCCTCCTCTTCTTATTCCATTCGTTCGTCTCTTTCTCTACTACTACTACTACTACTACTACTAGTACTAAATATATCTGTGGTGTATACCTCTCACGTAACTCCTCTGACTATAATAAATAGTTTAACTACTTAACTTCCAAAGTGGAGCACATTCTGACCCTCTTCCCTTCTTGGTGACTTCAATGTTCACCACTAGCTTTGGCTTTCCTCTCCCTTCACTGACCATGCTGGTGAACTAGCCTACACCTTTGCTATCCTCCATCACCTAGAGCTATTGGTGCAACACCCTACTCGTATTCCTGACCGTCTTGGAGATACGCCCAGCATCCTTGACCTTTTCCTGACCTCTAATCCTTCTGCTTGTGCTGTCACCCTTTCTTCTCCGTTGGGCTCCTGCGATCACAATGTCATATCTTTATCTTGTTCTATCGCTCCAGTCCCTCCTCAGGATCCCCCTAAGTGAAGGTGCCCCTGGCGTGTGTTTTTGGTGTGTTTTGGTGTGTTTTGAAGGTGTTTTGGTGTGTTTTGGTGTGTTTTGAAGGTGTTTTGGTGTGTTTTGGTGTGTTTTGAAGGTGTTTTGGTGTGTTTTGGTGTGTTTTAATGTGTTTTGGTGTGTTTTGGTGTGTTTTGAAGGTGTTTTGGTGTGTTTTGAAGGTGTTTTGGTGTGTTTTGGTGTGTTTTAGTGTGTTTTGGTGTGTTTTGGTGTGTTTTAGTGTGTTTTGGTGTGTTTTGTTGTGTTTTGAAGTGTTTTGGTGTGTTTTGAAGGTGTTTTGGTGTGTTTTGGTGTGTTTTGAAGGTGTTTTGGTGTGTTTTGGTGTGTTTTGAAGGTGTTTTGGTGTGCTTTGGTGTGTTTTTAGAAGGTATTTTGCTGATTTTCCTTGCAATGACTACTGCTTCCGTGTCAGAGAGCCGTCTTTGTGTGCTGAGCGCATAACAAAGGTGATAGTGTCTGGCATGGAGGCTGTACGTACATTCCTCACTCTTTTTATCCTCCTAAACCTTCTACACCTTGCTTCAACGCCAGTCAAGTTAGTGGAGACTGAGAAAATTGTTTAAACACAGCTGGCCGCCACACACACACACACACACACACACACAAGCACATGGACAGCAGATGGACTGTTACAAAGGCATCTTGATCTTGATCTTGATGGTACAGGTGCCTCAGGATCACTCGTCAGCTAGGCCTTTGAATCAGCAACGGGAGAGAGAGAGAGAGAGAGAGAGAGAGAGAGAGAGAGAGAGAGAGAGAGAGAGAGAGAGAGAGAGAGAGAGAGAGAGAGAGAGAGAGAGACGAACAGCATCCACTATCGTAATTGCTCATACATCTGGCACGCCACATTCTCTGTAGAAACTTTTTTACCGCTTCAACCTTCCTTTCATTGGCCTCTCTACACAATCCCACTCATTTCCTCTCTTCTCCACTCACTATCACTTGCATCATCTCATTCCTGTCTCTGGCACACTTCACGCACTCCAGCACCACATGTTCCACCGTCTCATCCACCCCCGTGTCACAGAACTGGCAAAAGAACTCCACCACTTGTTAACTCCTTGCATTCACCATTCATAGACTTTCCCCTCGTTCAAAGACATTACAGAATAGGCTTCAATGATATCTCGGAGTTTTTTTCTCTTTTTAGCATTTCAAGGTCTTTTTTTTAATCTTATTCATTAATTCCCACAAATTTCAGTTCTCTCAGTCTCGTATTTCCATTTTTTTCACATTTATTCGATCCCCATTTTGTCGATTCTTGTTGTCAACCTTAAATTTATTCCTCCCTGCTATATTTATCGCCTATACAACTTGAAATCCACTCCTGTCTGTCATTCTCATCCACCTCTTCCTCCATTTGCTTCCACTTTCACTCCACAAGCACGTATTCCTTCCTATTCTTGCTTCATTTATTCTCTCAAGCCTAATCTTAAAGCGAAATGTGGGTTTTGTGAGTCTACGTAAAAACTGTCTGTCCTGTGTTTACAATGTTAAATCGTAATATTTCATCGATGTTTTTCCGAGTTTTTTTGCTTTTTTATGCCTTTTTTAATATATTTTTTTGAATAGTTTTGATAGTTAAATGTGGGGAATTTAATGGGCTATCATGGTGTACTATTGGTTTTGTTCTTTTTTGTGGTAGTTATTTAGATATTTAGAAAAATGTTAAAGTATTTGGGTGTCTTGGAGTTT
>NW_026973670.1:372500-377500 GCF_035594125.1 Scylla paramamosain
TTTTTAAGGGTGTTTTTAAGGTTCCAGTGACAGATTAACAATATTTCTGCATTACTGACACGAGAAATGCTCTTTTAAAAGGCTCTAGTTGAAGTTGTAAGGGTTTTTAAGGGTGTTTTTAAGGTTCCAGTGACAGATTAACAATATTTCTGCATGACTGACACGAGAAATGCTCTTTTAAATGGCTGTAGTTGAAGTTGTAAGGGTTTTTAAGGGTGTTTATAAGGTTCCAGTGATAGATTAATAATATTTCTGCATTACTGACAGGGGAAATGCTCTTTTAAATGGCTCTAGTTGAAGTTGTAAGGGTTTTTAAGGGTGTTTTTAAGGTTCCAGTGACAGATTAACAATATTTCTGCATGACTGACAGGAGAAATGCTCTTTTAAAAGGCTCTAGTTGAAGTTGTAAGGGTTTTTAAGGGTGTTTTTAAGGTTCCAGTGACAGATTAACAATATTTCTGCATTACTGACAGAACATTTTGAAGAAATTCACAAAAGGTGATGAATAAATTATGATTGTTCGACTCTTGACCAGCAGGGGCACAGGAAACGCAGGTAACAGTGCAGGTGTTTATTCACAGAAGGTGTGAACAGAAGGCTGGAGGTAGGTGATCTCCCGGCGCCAGGCCGCGCACTTCAACTTAACACTTATGACTGAAGCCTAGCTCGTTCACTCACAAGTCTCGCTCATTCACTCGTTCACACAACTAGCTAACAACCACACACCTCCCCCGAGACATAAGGAAGATTCCTTATCTTTGTTATGGCTACCGTAACACATGAAACAAAGTTACAATGATTGAAGTACAGAAAACACGGTACATATACACAAAACAAACACAGCGTACAATGAACACGTACGACTAATCGTAGGTGCTACGGTGCCACCGCACCTGCAGTCGTCTCGGCTCCCTACGCTGTCGGCTGCTTCGACGCTCTGGTTGCTCTCGGCCACGGTGTACCCCGTTACCCTGATGCTCCGGGCTGCCGGGATGGTGGTGTTCCTCGTGACCCTGATGCTGAAGCGCTGCACCGCCATGAGCGGTGTGCTGCTCGACAGGAAGGGGAGCAAGAGGTCTATGTGGGCGTAGGTGTCTTCTATTACGCCACATCACGCGACCGCTGCCCATCTTGATGAGGTAGTCTCTCCTTCGCCCAACAGCCACGATGACACCCAGGCGATCCCAGAGGCCTGTCGTGTGATCTTGAACGTCGACGTGGCCACCGAGGTGCAGGAGAGGAAGAGTACGGGCGGACGCGTCGTGGCGAAGTTTCGCTTTCTTCCTCAGTCGCTCTGCCTTGGCGTCGCACTCATCAGCAGCGCGCTGCCACTGCTGAGCGTATGAGCGATGATGAGCCGGGACACAGGACCTCATAGGATGACCGAAGAGGACTTGTGCTGGTGATCGCCCTTCCGCCCTCGGAGTGTTGCGCAGTTCCAGCAACCCGCGAGCGAACGCATCCTCGTCCAGGTGTCCCTGCTGTGTGGTCGTGAGGATCAGCTTCTTCACGGACTTGACCGCTGCCTCGGCGTGACCATTGGAGCGTGGATAATGAGGTGAAGATACACGATGCTCCACCCCCCATCGAGCCAGGAAGCGCCGTACCGATGAAGAAGTGAACTGCGGTCCACCGTCAGTCCTCAGGAGAACAGGCACGCCCGTGTCGGCGAACACACCCCGAAGGACACGAACGAGCTGATCAGCCGATGCTGGACGTGAGCATGCAGACACGTGAGGCCACCCAGACAAGCGATCTACATACACGAGGTATGTACGGCCTGCTGCGTGGAAGTAGTCTGCAGAAACTGACTCAAACACCCTGCTGGGTGTGTCCGTGTCCTGCCAGAGAGGTTCGTTGGCTTGGCTTGGTAGGAGTGGACGGCATAGTGAGCATCCAGAAACGACGTTCTCAACGTCTCTGTCCATACCAGGCCAGTACACCGTTTGTCGGGCCCGTCGCTTGGTGCGCTCCATCCCCTGATGACTGTCATGGAGTCGCTCTAGTGTTTCTCGGCGGAGGCTGTGAGGAATAAGAAGCCTCGGCCCGTAAACCACCAGGTCGTCGTCTACGGCCAGCAGACTGCGCACCGGCCAGTACGTACGCAAGCGGTGATCGAGGTCGTGGCAATGATTAGGGAAGCCCTCGATGATGACGTTCTTGAGCAAGCAGTACTCCCCGTCTCTTGCTGCTGCGGCACGTACCATTTCCACAGTCTGATCCTGGAGTGGTGCTAAGCGGACGCCGTCCTCATTGGTGGCAGATAACGCTGAGATGACCGCTGAGTGGAGAGGGTCGAGGTCACCAGAAGTAGCAGCATCCTCTTCCTCCACTGGGTCCTGTACTGGAGCACGTGAGAGGGCGTCGGGCACACAGTGTGTCGATCCCTTTGTACGAGATGCTGTTACGGCGAAGGGTCGAGCGTCGTCTGTCAACTCGATGGCCATGGATCCACCAGCCATTGCACGTAAACCTTCCTTTGCTTCGAAGACGCTGGGAAAGGCCTTGATCACAGCAGCAGCGTGCCCCGCACGCTGCTGTGGCGTTGGGTCGTAGGAATGAGGCCAGCTGATCACTTCTGTGGGCGTAGATAGAGGTGGCTGCGAGGCGGTCGGGTACTTGATGGAGCTGTTGCCGGTGTGCTGTTCTTCCCTGCGTAGCGGTCGGATTTGAGCCGGAAAATCTTCGGGGAGGATTCCGAGAGCGATGGAATCGTACCAGCTAAGCAGCGCCCCCTTCACCTCCTTCACCACGCTCACAACAGTCTCAGCTTCCCTGTCGCCCAGTTGCAAGTGCGACGAGAAAGTTCCTACACAGGTGAGGGGGTGATTACCGGCAGCATAAAGTCCATCACCATCAGCGGGCGCCAAGCTGGAGGGCGGGATTCCAAGGAGTGTTGCCGTGTCGAGGCCAATAACGGTCGTTTCGGCCCCAGAGTCAGGAGTCCACGTAATCTTGTCTCTTCCAGCGGGATGTGTGGCGGTAATGAGCACCTGGGGCGCAGGTCGTGCCGTCACCGTCTTTGTGTATACGCCTGATAAGAGCTGGTATACACTGGCACTGGCTCCCCGCCTCGGGCCTGCACCGCGATGAGGAGAGACAGTTGAGGAACTCCTCGAAGCTCCTCGTCGTTTCCTCACTGTCTGCTGACATACACTCGCAAAATGCCCTCTTTTCCCGCAGTTACGACACACTTTATCTATTGCCTGGCATCCCCTTTTGTCACTGCGACAATCTTTGCCACAACGATAACAGCCCGTGGGGCTTGAGCCCCGAAACTGCCCTTCCTGTAGTTCGAGACAGCGTTCACACCATGGCTCGAAGAGTGAGAGCCGCCCCTTAGTACTGCACTACACTGGTTAGCGCTCTCTGATGCTCTGCAAATATCTATGGCGTTTTCAAGGGTGAGTTTCTTGTTTTCCAGCATGCGTTTCAGAGCCACTTCGTCTCGTGTCCCAACGACAATTCTGTCACGCAGCTGATGGTTTATGCACTGGTCGCAAAAGTCACAGAAATTGGCGATTTCCTTTACAGCACATAAAAAGTCGTCAAAACCTTCTTGCGTTTCTTGCACGCGGGAGTAGAAGTCTCTTCTATCCATGATGATGTTGCGCTGGCTTCGCAGGTACTCACACATTGCATCGAGGATGGTTCTTAACTCCGCGTCTCTCGGTAAGCTTATCCCGTAGCGAAGTGTACGGGTCCACTCGTCGTCTAGGACAGCAGCGAGTGCCGCCCTCTGCTCAGCCAGGGAGAGACAGTCTATCCTGGCGAGGTTACGTATCCTTCAAACTTATGGCGCCACGTGTCGAACTCACGTAAAGATGCTGACGCCGTTAAGTGAGGAATGATGGTGGCGGACGTCGGGAACCTCGCGCCCTGGGTAGACGTGCTGCGGGCTGTGGTTTCGCCTTCATTGCTCGCCGTGGTGCGACTGGGAGCTTGTGTCCCCACTCTCTCCAGCAGCTGGGTTAAACGCTCCTCGCGAGCCTGACTCTGCTCCGACTGTCGCGCTAGCAGAGCCTGACTCTGCTCCGACTGTCGCGCTAGCAGGGCAGCCAGCGCCTCCAACTGCTTCTCCATTCTGCGCCGTACCCACTGCAGCCTTGTCCTGATCCTACTCACTGCGCCATGTTCGACTCTTGACCAGCAGGGGCACAGGAAACGCAGGTAACAGTGCAGGTGTTTATTCACAGAAGGTGTGAACAGAAGGCTGGAGGTAGGTGATCTCCCGGCGCCAGGCCGCGCACTTCAACTTAACACTTATGACTGAAGCCTAGCTCGTTCACTCACAAGTCTCGCTCATTCACTCGTTCACACAACTAGCTAACAACCACACAATGATAAGCCAAAAAATATTGATAAAGAAAGAATATGAAGAAAAAAATAGTTTCATCGTACTTTTTGTGATAATTACCGTACACTTCGAAAAAAAACCTCCTTCGTACTTTTTGTGATAATTACCGTACAACTTCGACAATTTGAAGAAGAACACAATAAATAAAGGAACTGACTATCAAGAATTAAATATTAGGGTTATTAACAGAAAAAAAAAATAGCTATTCCATCGTACTTTTTGTAATAATTATCGTACACTGAAAAAAATAGCTCCTTCGTACTTTTTGTAATAATTATCGTACAACTTCGACAAAAAATAGTTCCTTCGTACCTTTTGTGATAATTATCGTACAACTTCGGAAAAAATAGCTCCTTCGTACTTTTTGTAATAATTATCGTACACTGAAAAAAAAGCTCTTTCGTACTTTTTGTAGTAATTATCGTACAACTTCGACAAAAAAAGTTCCTTCGTACTTTTTGTAATAATTACCGTACACTTTGAAAAAAAAAATAGTTCCTTCGTACTTTTTTGTAATAATTATCGTACAACTTCAACAAAAAAAAGTTCCTTCGTACTTTTTTGTAATAATTACCGTACAACTTCGACAATTTGAAGAAAAAAAACTAAATATTAGGATTATTAACAGAAAAAAACCAGCTAT
>NW_026973670.1:382500-395000 GCF_035594125.1 Scylla paramamosain
TTTCCCTTAAAAGCACCCTTAAAACGCAGAATTTCCCTTAAAAACACCCTTACAACGCAGTTTCCCTTAAAAGCACCCTTAAAACGCAGAATTTCCCTTAAAAACACCCTTACAACGCAGTTTCCCTTAAAAATACCCTTACAACGCTACAATTTCCCTTAAAAACACCCTTAAAACACAGAATTTCCCTTAAAAAAACACCTTTCTGCACAGTTTCCCTTAAAAACCTTTAAAGACTAAAAATTTCCCTTAAAAACACCCTTACAGCAGTTTAAATACCCTTAAAGACAAGAATCTCCCTTAAAAACAGCTTACAACACAAAATTTCCCTTAAAAACACCCTTAAAGATGAGAGAGAGAGAGAGAGAGAGAGAGAGAGAGAGAGAGAGATGGGGGGGACGGGAGGGGGGATAAGAATACAATTGATATTAACTTCAATTTATTTACTTAATAATAATGATAATAATAATAATAATAATAATAATAATAATAATAATAATAATAATGATAGCTGGTTCGTTTACATTATTATTATTATTATTATTATTATTATTTTTATTTTTACGAACACAATAATGAAAAAAAAATAATAATAATAATTAGTAGTAATAATAATAATAATTTTTACTCTAATGAACACTAGTTACTTATAAAGGCTACTACTAAAGTTATAATAGTAGTAATAATAATAATAATAATAATAATAATAATTTAAATGAATGAATGAACTAATTATTATTATCATTATTATTATTATTATTAAAAAAAATTAAATAAAAAAATCACAACCATAAATAATAATAATAATAATAATAATAATAATAATAATAATAATAATAATAATAAAATAATAATAATAATTTCTTAATATAATCAGATCCAAAAGATTATCATTTTTATTATTATTAACAAAACTAACTAGTAATAATAATAATAATAATAATAATAATAATAATAATAATAATAATAATAATAATTACACTACAACTATGTAACAAACAAACAAACGAACGAACAGATAAACTAAAGGAATGATCTTGATAATAATAATAATAATAATAATAATAATAATAATAATAATAATAATAATAATAATAATAATAATAATTTGAAAGCTGCCTTACCAAAAACCTTAAATATTATTACAATTATTATTATTATTATTATTATTATTATTATTATTATTATTATTTATATGTAATTCTAAATCTACTTCTAAATAAGGCAATTATCATCATCATCATCAATAATAATAATAATAATAATAATAATAATAATAATAATAATAATTAATCTATTACAATTGAAAAGTAGTAGTAGTAGTAGTAGTAGTAGTAGTAGTAGTAGTTATATATATATAATCTACCTATTGTTTGTATATATTTCAAAATAATAATAATAATAATAATAATAATAATAATGATAATAATAATAATGATAATAATTTCTTAGTGCAAAAATAATAATAATAATAATAATTCTCTCTCTCTCTCTCTCTCTCTCTCTCTCTCTCTCTCTCTCTCTGTCTCTCTCTCTCTCTCTCTGTCTCTCTCTCTTTCTTCACATGGAAAGAGGAGAGAGAGATTGCTTTATTTTCTCTCTCTCTCTCTCTCTCTCTCTCTCTCTCTCTCTCTCTCTCTCTCTAGCTGCAAAAGTGTGAAATAGCTCTCTCTCTCTCTCTCTCTCTCTCTCTCTCTCTCTCTCTATCTATCTTAATCCTCCTCCTCCTCCTCCTCCTCCTCCTCCTCCTCCTCCTCTTCTTCTCCTTCTTCTTCTTCTTCTTCTTCTTCTTAACTGAAATAAAAGAAATAATATAAGTTTTCCGCACTTCTGTAGGAATTGTGTAAAATTTTTGTGTCGGGAAAGTTTGCGTTTTCGTTCGCCACTCGCTCAATTCTCGCTCAATTTTGAAAAGGATGGTGTGGGTGCGTGCGGCAAACTTTCCTCTATCCACTCCATCCATCCACTTTGCCATCCACTTTATAGGTGATCCACAATCTTTGCTTATATAAAGATATGTCAGACAGTCTAGGTAAAACAAATTTTAAAGTTACATCCACTTTTTCATCCACCAAATCCACAATATTAAGCGGAAACAAAATCCGAAGACACCCATATGTGCGGCACATCTTCCTCTATCCACTCCACCCATCCACTTGTCCATCCACTTTCTGGTTAATCCACAATCTCCACTTATGCAAAGATATGTCAGAGAACTTAACCCAAAAAAAAAATTCATTATCATCCACATTTTCATCCACCAAATCCACAATATTAAGCGGAAATCAAATCCGAGGACACCCACACGTGCAGCAGACCTTCCTCTATCCACTCCACCTATCCACTTGTCCATCCACTTACTGGTTAATCCACAATCTCCACTTATGCACAGATATGTCAGAGAACTTAACCCAAAAAAAATTCATTAACATCCACATTTTCACCCACCAAATCCACAATATTAGGCGGAAACCAAATCCGAGGACACCCACACGTGCAGCAGACCTTCCTCTATCCACTCCACCTATCCACTTGTCCATCCACTTACTGGTTAATCCACAATCTCCACTTATGCACAGATATGTCAGAGAACTTGACCCAAAAAAAATTCATAAACATCCACATTTTCACCCACCAAATCCACAATATTAGGCGGAAACCAAATCCGAGGACACCCACATGTGCAGCAGACCTTCCTCTATCCATTCCACCCTTCCACTTGTCCATCCACTTACTGGTTAACCCACAATCTCCACTTATGCACAGATATGTCAGAGAACTTAACCCAAAAAAAATTTAACATCCACATTTTCACCCACCAAATCCACAATATTAGGCGGAAACCAAATCCGAGGACACCCACACGTGCAGCAAACCTTCCTGCACGCACCAGCGCCACACCCCCGCTCACCTAGTGCTGCTGCTGTTGCTGAATTTCGATCTTTTCCACGGTCATGTCTGGGTTCATGCTGGTGGCTTCCTGGATGGCCTGTGCGAGCGCCTTGTCGTGATCTATGGGGTCGTCTCCTCCTTCACTCTGAATGGTTATCTTCTGTTCCACTCGAGTTTCTAGAATTCCGTCTCTCTCGGTCTTGTACTGAGAGAGAGAGAGAGGGAGAGAGTGAGAGAGAGAGAGAGAGAGAGAGAGACGGGTAACTGTTTAGAGAGAGAAATTTTGTTTAAAGAGTGTTTTTAAAAGGAAATTTTGTGTTTTTAAGGTAAATTGTGTGTTTAAGGGTGTTTTTAAAGGAATTCTTGTGTTTTTAAGATAAATTCTGTGTTTAAAGGGTGTTTTTAAAGTAAATCTTGTGTTTTTAAGGTAAATTGTGTGTTTAAAGGGTGTTTTTAAAGGAAATTTTGTGTTTTTAAGGTAAATCCTGTGTTTAAAGGGTTGTTTTTTAAAGGAATTCTTGTGTTTTTAAGGTAAATCCTGTGTTTAGAGGGTGTTTTTAAAGGAATTCTTGTGTTTTTAAGGTAAATTCTGCGTTTAAAGGATGTTTTTAAAGGAATTCTTGTGTTTTTAAGGTAAATTGTGTGTTTAAAGGGTGTTTTTAAAGGAATTCTTGTGTTTTAAGGTAAATCATGTGTTTAAAGGATGTTTTTAAAGGGAATCTTGTGTTTTAAGGTAAATTATGTGTTTAAAGGGTGTTTTTTAAAGGAAATTCTTGTGTTTTTAAGGTAAATCCTGTGTTTAAAGGGTGTTTTTTTAAAGGGAATCTTGTGTTTTTTAAGGTAAATCATGTGTTTTAAAGGATGTTTTTAAAGGAAATCTTGTGTTTTTTTAAGGTAAATTCTGCATTTACAGGGTGTTTTTAAATTAATTCTTGTGTTTTTAAGGTAAATTGTGTGTTTAAAGGGTGTTTTTAAAGGAATTCTTGTGTTTTTAAGGTAAATCCTGTGTTTAAAGGGTGTTTTTAAAGGAATTCTTGTGTTTTTAAGGTAAATTCTGCATTAAAAGGGTGTTTTTAAAGGAATTCTTGTGTTTTTAAGGTAAATTCTGCATTAAAAGGGTGTTTTAAAGGAATTCTTGTGTTTTTTAGGTAAATCCTGTGTTTAAAGGGTGTTTTTAAAGGGAATCTTGTGTTTTTAAGGTAAATTCTGCGATTAAAGGGTGTTTTTAAAGGAAATCTTGTGTTTTTAAGGTAAATTCTGTGTTTTTGAAGTGTTTAATTAATGTTTTACTATAACTATCACTACTACTACTACTACATCTACGCTAACCTAACGACCACCACCACCACCACTCACAGTTGTCGTCTCCACTGTGCGAGTCCGGGACGAGATCGACTGGGAGCTGACCATCACTGAGCCGTCCTCCTCGCTGTCGGGGTTCACCACCGACACCTGCAACATGAACGGAAGAATGAGAATTGCAGTTTTTGGTTCCGCACATGTTGACGTTTTTGGCTGCCACTCGCTCAATTCTCGCTCTAATTCAGAACGGGTGGTGTGGATACGTGCGGTGGTCTTCCCTCTATCCACTCCTCCTATCCACATTTGCAAACGGTTCTTGGTTTATCCGCAATACCTGTTTTTGTTTGGGTATGTGTGGAGTTGATGGGTAAATTTTTCTCTTGCATGCCCTGATGTTTTTGGATGCCACTTGCTCAATTCTCGCTCTAAATCAGAACGGGTAGTGTGGATATGTGCGGTGGTCTTCCCTCTATCCACTCCTCCTATCCACATTTGCAAACGGTTCTCAGTTTATCCGCAATACCTGTTTTTGTTTGGGTATGTGTGGAGTTGATGGGTAAATTTTTGTCTTCCATGCCCTGATGTTTTCTGGCCACCACTTGCTCAATTCTCGCTCTAAATCAGAACGGGTGGTGTGGATACGTGCGGTGGTCTTCTCTCTATCTACTCCTCCTATCCACATTTGCAAATGGTTCTCAGTTTATCCGCAATACCTGTTTTTGTTCGGGTATGTGTGGAGTTGATGGGTAAATTTTGTCTTGCATGCCCTGATGTTTTTGGCTGCCACTCGCTCAATTCTCGCTCTAATTCAGAACGGGTGGTGTGGATATGTGCGGTGGTCTTCCCTCTATCCACTCACTCTATCTGCATCCACACAAACATGGCCAGACACCCCAAAAACACACCGAGATTCAGCTACTAACACCAAATCACCCCAAAAAACTGACACACCAACACATGTTTTTGCTTACTGTTCGCTCAATTCTCGCTCAAATTTCGAACGAGTGGTTGTGGATGCATGTGGCAGTCTTCCTTCTACCCACTCCACTTATCCACATTTCTCTAAGTTTCCTGACTCCTTCACAATATCCATTTTTATGGTGGGTATCTTACCAAGACCCCTAGGATTAGAGGTAAATTTTTTTTCAAGTTAGGTCTACATTTTTGCCTGTCAACCGGTCAATTTCAACCAAAAATGAAAACCAAGGCCACCAGAATGACCGCAAAGAAATTATCTACCAAACCATACCAAGCGCAGCCACCCAAACACAGCCAAACACCAAAAAAATAAATAAAAAAAATAAATAAAAAGTCGCTACCAAACAGAACCACGAAACAGACACACACATCCCAACATTTCCACCCGCCAACCGGTCAATTTCAACCAAAAACGAGAACCGACACCCACCACAACGACCGCAGAGAAATTACCTACCAACCCGTACCAAGCGCGGCCATGCAAACGCGGCCAGACCCGAAAAAACGCACCTTTTTCGCCCTGGGTTGGAACCAGTGGAGGAGTGCCAGTTGTGGTTGTAATGTAGTTCCCTTGATTGTCGAATACTTGGGACTCCGTGGGAACAATGAAGCCGGCAGACTGAAAAATAGAGAGAAAAAATTATAAATGGTTGAAAAAAAAGAGATTAAATGGTTGAAACTGTTATTTAAATGGGTGAAAAGATGCGCCGATTTAAGAAATGGTTTTGTATGGCTGTTTTAAGGGGTAATATAATGTTGAAAAGGTGTTTTTTAAGGGAAATACTGTGTTTTTAAGGGAAATATTGTGCTGTGAGTGTCTTTAACTGTTTAAATAATTTCTACTACAACTATTACATTTATTACAACTACCAGTACCACTAGTAACGCCTCTCTCTCTCTCTCTCTCTCTCTCTCTCTCTCTCCTCTCTCTCTCTCTCTCTCTCCTCTCTCCTCTCTCTCTCTCTCTCTCTCATTCGCTCGTTCAACCACCTTCATTCATCTTCCCTTATTCTCTCATTATTATTATTATTACTCTCTCTCTCTCTCTCTCTCTCTCTCTCTCTCTCTCTCTCTCTCACCTCGTCTTCCAATGGGTCAATTGAGGTTCCGGAATCTTCACTGGATGAGGAGAGGGGCCGGGGGGGGTGCTAAGAGAGGAGGAGGAGGAGGAGGAGGAGGAGGAGGAGGAGGAGGAGGAGGAGGAGAGAGGAGGAGGAAGAAAAAGAAGAAAAAGAAGAAAATAAAAATAAAAATTAAACTAACAACAACAACAACAACAACAACAACAACAACAACAATAATTTCTAAGTAATCAAAAATAATAATAATAATAATAAATAAACAAAAGCTAAAGGAACACAAACAAACAAACATACAAACTAACAAGAATAATAATAATAAATAAATACCTAAAAGAACGTACCTTGACTGGAGAGGGCCGGTAGCAGCAGCGGCGGCGGCGGCGGCGGCGGCGGCAGCAGGTGTGGAGCGGGTGTGTCTCTGCACCTCCTGGGTCACCACTGTCTCCTCCTCCTTAGTGCCTGAAGTAACCTTCGTGGCTGTGAACGTTTTCTCCTGGACCTAAACAGCATAGAGAAAAATTAGCGTAGCCCGTTTGTGTGTGCGTCTGCGTGCGTGTGGTTTGGTGTGCACGTGCGTCGAGGGTGTGCGCACGTGTGGGTGTTTTCGTTTTTTCGGTCGGGTGTTTTGTTTTCGAGTTACGTGGAAAAATGATGAAGTTTTTGTGGGTTACTGGGTGACTTCTGACGTCAAACAAGGGAATTTTTTGAGTTGATGGATAAACACTTTTGGTAATAACGCACAAACTAACAGACATAAACAAACGCCAGTCACGCACCAGATAGAGGAAGGCCACACGCACATGCACATACAAAGAAATCCCAAATCGCCCCACAAACAAATGCACAATGGCAAAAAATTTGAAGTCTTGTAGCCAACACAACCATTTTTTTAAGATTGAAAGTCTAAACATTTTTGCAGATAACACACAAACTAACAGACATAAATAAACACCAATCACGCACCAGATAGAGGAAGGCCCACACGCACATGCACATACAAAGAAACCCAAATCGCCACACAAACAAATGCACAATGGCAAAAAATTTGAAGTCTTGTAGCCAACACAACCATTTTTTTAAGATTGAAAGTCTAAACATTTTTGCAGATAACACACAAACTAACAGACATAAATAAACACCAATCACACACCAGATAGAGGAAGGCCACACGCACATGCACATACAAAGAAACCCAAAATCGCCCCACAAACAAATGCACAATGGCAAAAAATTTGAAGTCTTGTAGCCAACACGATAATTTTTTTAAGATTGAAAGTCTAAACATTTTTTGCAGATAACACACAAACTAACAGACATAAACAAACACCAATCACATACAAGATAGAGGAAGGCCACACGCACACAAACGTACAAACAAATCCAAAATCGCCCTACAAACAAAAGCGTCATGACAAAAAAAGTTCAAATCTCAACTGGCAAACAAACATTTTTTTAGTTCGAAAGTCTAAACATTTCTGCTGCTAACACACAAACCAACAGACTGAAACAGACAAAAATCACTGAGGAGACAGAGGAAGGACACACGCACACACACACACAAACAAACCCAAAATCGGTCCACAAACAAACGCGCCACGGACAAAAAACAAACGTACCTGACTAGTCTTCATCTTGGTGGCTGCATCTTCATGACTCTGAGCTGATATAGTTGTGACGGTGGTGGAAGAGAGGTGAGGGGGCGCACCTCCCCCTGCCACCTCCCCCCCACGGCCCTCTCCCTGCCTCCTCATTGGCCGCCTGCTGCTGCTGCTGCTGCTGCTGCTGCTGCTGGCACGTGATTGGTCGATTAGCATGTGGTTTTGTATATTTAGTTAAATTATTTCAGTATTTCATTATTTTCACACAGAGAGAGAGAGAGAGAGAGAGAGAGAGAGAGAGAGAGAGAGAGAGAGAGAGAGAGAGGAGAGAGAGAGAGAGAGAGAGAGAGAGAGAGAGAGAGAGAGAGATTATACATGCAATGCACATGCTGTTAGTTGCAGGAGCGCATGCACACACACACACACACACACACACACACACTAAATTAAAGTTACTACTACTACTACTACTACTACTACTACTACTACTTCCATAAACAAATAATAATAATAATAATAATAATAATAATAATTTCTGCACACACACACACACACACACACACACACACAAGAAGAAGAAGAAGAAGAAAAGAAGAAGAAGAAGAAGAAGAAGAAGAAGAAGAAGAAGAAGAAGAAGAAGAAGAAGAAGAAGAAGAAGAAGAAGAAGAGAAAGAGAAGGAGGAGGAGGAGGAGAACAAGAAGAAGAAGAAGAACAAGAAGAAGAGGAGGAGGAGGAGGAGGAGAGGAGGAGGAGGAGGAGGAGGAGGAGGAGAACAACAAAAGGAAGAAGAAGAGGAAGAAGAACAAGAACAAGAAGGAAAACAGACACACACACACACACACACACACACACACACACACACACACACACACACACAGTATGTCTGTATGTACGAGTGTATACCACCACCTCATGTGCGTTTTTCCCAAGCTGTGTACGCATCTTTACGTACACGAGTATTAGTAATAGTAATAATAGTAATAATAATTAGTTTAAATACCCAATTGGCAACCGTCACCACGAGAGAGAGAGAGAGAGAGAGAGAGAGAGAGAGAGAGAGGAGAGAGAGAGAGAGAGAGAGAGAGAGAGGAGAGAGAGAGGAGGAGAGAGAGAGAGAGAGAGAGAGAGAGAGAGAGAGAGAGAGAGAGAGAGAGACCTTTGTAACAGCAGCAGCAGCAATGATATCTTCATCAATATGGCCGACTTTCTCTTCAGTCTCAAATATCTCTCCATCTTTGACCACCACTGACCTCACCACCTGACCTGACCTGAATACTGCCTCCTGATTGGCCGGTTCAAGTTTCTCTGGGCTCTCATTGGCTGATTCAAAGTTTCCTGGGCTCTGATTGGTCGATTTGAATTTTTCCAGGCTCTCATTGGCCGATTCAAATTTCCCTGGGCTCTGATTGGTCGATTTGAGTTTTTCCGGGCTCTCATTGGCCGATTCAAAGTTCCCGGGGCTCTGATTGGTTGGTTTGAATGCTCCAGCTCCCTCATTGGCCAGAAAATCATCCTCTGCATTCCTATTGGTTGCGATCTCTCCTCCCTCGCTCTCATTGGTCGTGTCCATCTCGCTCTCGCTGGAGTCCGCTGGATTCACTGGATTCGCTCGTTTTCTGTGGAATCTCCATTTTTCTTTCGACGAGCAAATATTCCGAAGCGAGATTTTGGCGTCTTCTCCTCCTTCTTCTTCTTCTTGGTGTCTTCCCTTGGGGTCTTCCTTGCCTCCTCCTCCTCCTCCTCCTCCTCCTCTTCCCCTCAGTCCTCTAAATTTCGACTTTTTTTCCGCTTTCTTTCCGCTCAAATCTTCCAATTCTGGGCTTCGCTTCAATTCCGACAATTCCGGACTCCTCTCGCGAAATTCCGGATTCATTGGAGTCAGTCTCGAGCCCTGATTGGCCGATTCAAACTTTCCTGCCCCCTCATTGGCCGATTCAAACTTTCCTGCCCCCTGATTGGCCGATTCAAACTTTCCTGCCCCGTCATTGGCCGATTCAAACTTTTCTGCCCCGTCATTGGCCGATTCAAACTTTCCAGCCCCCTCATTGGCCGATTCAAACTTTCCTGCCCCCTCATTGGCTGATTCAAACTTTCCTGCCCCGTCATTGGCCGATTCAAACTTTCCTGCCCCCTGATTGGCTGATTCAAACTTTCCTGCCCCCTCATTGGCCGATTCAAACTTTCCTGTGCTGTCATTGGCCGATTCGAAATTCTGTCCCGGGCGTAGTTAAAAGCTTGTGCCATCAACCGTTTTCTTTCAACCTTTCCTTGGTCACCCTTCAAGCCAGGAGCCTCAGCTTTGCCAGCATAAGTGAAGCCAGTAGCCGAGGGGTCAAACTCCCTCTTCTCTGCTCCGACCTCTGCCTCGTAGCTGTACTGTCGGGTCAAAGGTGAATTCGGAGCGCGACCTGACCTCTCGTCCCCCTGGTCCCCCCGAATTCACTGTGGCTGGGTCAGTGGTGGTGGTGGTGGTGGTGGTGGTCTGGTCGCCGTGGTAGATAGGAGGTGGTGTTGACGGAGGTGTCGTCTGTGTACTAGGCTGCAAGAAAATGGTGTGTGTGTGTGTTTTGTTGGTTTTCAGGGGCATTTGGGGAGTTTAGGGATGTGTTTAATGAGTTCTAAAGCATTTTTGGACATTTTTAGTGTTTTTTTGGGTATTTTAAGGATATTTTAAGGGTTTTTAGGGCATTTTAAGGTTTTTTAGGGTATTTTAAGGATATTTTAAGGATTTTTTTGGACATTTTTAGTGTTTTTTATTGGGTATTTTAATGATATTTTAAGTTTTTTAGGGCATTAAAGGTTTTTTGGGGTATTTTAAGGATATTTTAAGTTTTTTTAGGGCATTTTAAGGGTTTTTTGGGGTATTTTAAGGATATTTTAATTCTTTTTGGAAATTTTTAGTGTTTTTTTGGGGTATTTTAAGGATATTTTAATTTTTTTAGGATATTTTAAGGGTTTTTTGGGTATTTTAAGGATATTTTAAGTATTTTAGGGCATTTTAAGGGGTTTTTGGGGTATTTTAAGGATATGTTAAGGGTTTTTAGGGCATTTTAAGGATTTTTGGGGTATTTTAAGGATATTTTAAATTTTTTAGGGCATTTAAGGTTTATTGGGGTATTTAAGGATATTTTAATTTTTTTAGGGCACTTTAAGGTTTTTTTGGGGTATTTTAAGGATATTTTAAGGGTTTTTAAGGGCATTTTAATTTTTTTTGGGGTATTTTAAGGGTTTTAGAACATTTTAAGGGTATTTTTGGGTATTTTAAGGGAAATTTGGGTATTTTAAGGGTATTTTTGGGTATGTTAGGGGTAATTTGGGTATTTAAAGGGTATTTTTTGGTATTTTAAGGGTAATTTGGGTATTTTAAAGGTATTTTTTGGTATTTTAAGGGTAATTTGGGTATTTTAAGGGTTTTTAGGGATGTTTTAGGTATTTCAGGGTATTTAAGGGAAGTTTTTGAGGTATTAAGGATATTTTAGGTGTATTAGGGATGTTTTAGGGTATTTTAAGGGTTTTATAGGGTATTTAGGGATATTTTAGGGGCATTAAGGATGTTTTAGGGCATTTTAGGGATGTTTTAAAGGTATCAGGGATGTTTTAGGCTATTTTAGGATGTTTTAAAGATTTTAGGGATGTTTTAGGCTATTTTAGGGATGTTTTAAAGGTTTTAGGAATTTTTGGGGTATTTTAAGGGTTTTAGGGATTTTTTGGGTATTTTAAGGGTCTCAGGGATGTTTTCGAAATATTTTAAAGATTTTAGGGTAATTTGTCAATTTTTAAAGGTATTTTTAGGGTGTTTTAGGGGTTTTGAATGTTTTGAGGGTATTTTAAGGGTATTTTAAGAGCTTCAGGAATATTTTTGGTATTTTTTTTAAGGATTTTATATATTTCCTTTTTTTATTTGTTTACTTTTTTATATTTTCGTGTAAATTTTCACTTTTTTTATCTTCTCTCCAATAAAATATTCCTCTAAATATTTCTTTTTATTTTATTGCTTTTTTTTTGCAATATATATTTTTTTTGCTATTTTTTTTTTGGCAATTTTTTTTTCTTTTATATAATATTTTTTTGGCTAATTTTTTTTCTTTTTAATATTTTTTTGGCAATATTTTTTTTCGTTTTACAGTTTTTTTAGAAATATTTTATATATATATATATATATATATATATATATATATATATATATATATATATATATATATATATATATATATTTTTTTTTTTTTTTTTTTTTGGGGGGGGCAATTTTTTTTCTTTTTAATATTTTTGGCAATTTTTTTTGGCAATATTTTTTTTTCTTTTTAATATTTTTTGGCAATACTTTTTTTTTTAAATAATTTTGACTTTTTTTAAAATATTTTTGGCAATTTTTTTTAAATATTTTTGACAATATCTTTTTCTTTTTAATATTTTCGGCAATTTTTTTTTCTTTTTAATATTTTCGGCAATTTTTTTTCCTATTAATATTTTTGGCAATTTTTTTTTTTTAATATTTTCAGCAACATCTTTTTATTTCATTTATAGATTTTTATATTTGAATTTTTAAATATTACAATTTTTTTCATCATTATTATTATTATTATTATTATTATTATTATTATTATTATTATTATTTCTTTTTTCTTTCTTTCTTTATTTATTTATTAA
>NW_026973670.1:397500-405000 GCF_035594125.1 Scylla paramamosain
TAGTAGGTTAAGTGTGGTTTGGTTAAAAGGAGGAGGAGGAGGAGGAGGAGGAGGAGGAGGAGGAGGAGGAGGAGGAGGAGGAGGAGGAGGAGGAGGAGGAGGAGGAGGAATAGGAAGAAGAAGAAGAAGAAGAAGAAGAAGAAGAAGAAGAAGAAGAAGAAGAAGAAGAAGAAGAAGATTAAAATTACAATTATTATTATTATTATTATTAGAGAGAGAGAGAGAGAGAGAGAGAGAGAGAGAGAGAGAGAGAGAGAGAGAGAGAGAGAGAGAGAGAGAGAGAGAGAGAGAGAATTACAAAAATAAACATGCTAAAATAACAATAACAATAATAATAATAATAATAATAATAATAATAATAATAATAATAATAATAATTCATGCTTTTAATATATTCAATAAATACTAATTACTTTTTAAGAAATACATAAAATAAATTAATGAATAAAATAATAATAATAATAATAATAGTTGTGCATTCCTTTAAGATAAAGAAATAATAATAATAATAAATCATTACATAGAATTACATACATTACACATTACACTAACCCTCAATTATACTGTAAGCTAAAGGGAAGAAAATTATTATTATTATTATTATCATTATTATTATTATTATTATTATTGTTGAGAAGAGACTGAAAAATGTTTGTCTTCTTTCCTCTATTTCTCCCTCCACAAGTTTCTTCCACACTTCTCCTCCACTATAGAGTTTCCTCCATCTTTCCTCCACCTTCCCTCCAAGTGTGACTATCCTACCACTCTTCTATCATAGTCAAAATAGTACTTTTCTGGAATAGTCTCACATCCAAACCAGACACTTTTCCTGAATTTTGTCTCCATCAGTCTCTCTTCTCTCCTCTATTTCTTCCTCCACAAGTTTCCTCCACGCTTCTCCTCCACTATAGAGCTTCCTCCATCCTTCCTCCACCTTCCCTCCAACCCTGACTATCCCACCACAATCAGTTCCCCAGAATATGGAGTTTAAATGAAGACTTGTCAAACGCTTTCTCAACCTCTTCTCAGCCAAACTTAAGGTAACTGAACTCAGAAAGAACCATTTTTAAATATTTATATGCTAATTTTCTGTGACTTAAACATGATAGTAATTAGGACTACTGTGCAAACTACTACTACTACTACTACTACTACTATTACGTACCATCCATTGAACGAGAGGACAGCTTACGTCGACTAAGGGACCGTTCGAAGCCGGGGTTGTTCCTGTCGCTCAAATTAGCTGCCATTCTGTAAAATTAGAGCGAGGGGAGGGATTAGAGCGAGCGGGGGATTAGAGCGAGAGAGGGATTAGAGTGAGGGAGGGATTAGAGCGAGGGAGGAATCACAGCGAGGGGAGATATTTGTACCGAAAAGGAAAATTCGTTACGTGACCCCACGGAATCTTATCTCCAAATGTTTCTTTCTTCCATTTCTCCCTCCACAAGTTTCCTCCATGCTTCTCCTCCACTGTAGACCTTCCTCCATCCTTCCTCCACCTTCCCTCCAAACCTGACTATCCTACCCCTCTCCTATCATAGTCAAAATAGTACTTTTCTAAGATAGTCTAGATCAATGCCAGACATTTTTGCTTCCTCCAGCGCCTCCTTTTTCCTCTATATCTCCCTCCAAAAGTTTCCTCCATGCTTCTCCTCCACTGTAGACCTTCCTCCATCCTTCCTCCACCTTCCCTCCAAACCTGACTATCCTACCCCTCTCCTATCATAGTCAAAATAGTACTTTTCTAAGATAGTCTAACATCAGCGCCACACATTTTTCCCTCCTCCAGCTCCTCTTTTTTCCTCTTTATCTCCCTCCAAAAGTTTCCTCCATGCTTCTCCTCCACTGTAGACCTTCCTCCATCCTTCCTCCACCTTCCCTCCAAACCTGACTATCCTACCCCTCTCCTATCATAGTCAAAATAGTACTTTTCTAAGATAGTCTAACATCAGCGCCACACATTTTTCCCTCCTCCAGCTCCTCTTTTTTCCTCTATCTCCCTCCAAAAGTTTCCTCCACACTTCTCCTCCACTGTAGACCTTCCTCCATCCTTCCTCCACCTTCCCTCCAAACCTGACTATCCTACCCCTCTCCTATCATAGTCAAAATAGTACTTTTCTAAGCCTCACCTGCTTTGGTACTGAGTCCTCCCAGAATATCTAAATTTTGATCCCAGTCTTGGCCACAGTCCTTGTCTTTGCGGTGGTTCTGGGGTCATCAACCTGGGGGGAGTAGTAGTAGTAGTAGTAGTAGTAGTAGTAGTAGTAGTAGTAGTAGTAGTAGTAGTAGTAAGAAAAATAATAAAAAAATTACACCAAAATAATTACACACCTGAACACTCAAAAGAATGCAATTACACACCTGAAAACACCCAAAAACACAATTACACACCTGAAAACATACAATTATACACTTACACACCTGATATCTCCCCAAAAACACTCAAAAAACAAAATTACACACCTGAAAACACCCAAAAACACACTTACACACCCAAAAACATCCAAAAAATATACTTACACACCTGATATCTCCCCAAAAACACTCAAAAAACACAATTACACACCTGAAAACACCCAAAAACACAATTACACACCTCAAAACACCAAAAAACATAATTACACACCTGAAAACATCCAAAAACACTCAAAAAACACAATTACACACCTGAAAACACCCAAAAAACACAATTACACACCTGAAACCATACAAATATACACTTACACACCTGAAAACATTTAAAAACACTCAAAAAACACCCTTTAAAACAACAGACACAGCTTTACACACCTGAAGAAGGTATGGTGCTCCACACACACCTTCCACAACCGCTTAGCTGCTCTGTGATTGGCCAGCTTGAATCCAACAGTGCTTTCGAAGGTCTCAAACTCTCCCGGCCGAATCTTAATATAATAATTGCTCCTTTTATAAGAGATCTTCAATATCTTAGGCCAAGCAAACCGGTTGATGCGAAGCCTGCGGAAGTTCCAACGTTTTGTGAGATATCTTTAAAGTTAGAGGGAGTAAGAGAGTGTGGGTGGTGGGGATGTGTGCGTGAATGGTAGGTCTATGTGTGTACTGAGTTTTGCGCACATAGGGTTTGTGTGCGCGAAGTTATATACATGTGAAGTTAGGTGGTCATGTGAAAAATTTGAGTTTCTGACAATTTTTTGAGTGTGAAAGTTTGTACATTTTGTGAGATATCTTTAAAGTTAGAGGGAGTGAGAGAGTGTGGGTGGTGGGGATGTGTGCGTGAATGGTTGGTCTATGTGTGTACTGAGTTTTGCGCACATAGGGTTTGTGTGCGCGAAGTTATGTGTATGTGAAGTTAGGTGGTCATGTGAAAAATTTGAGTTTCTGACAATTTTTTGAGTGTGAAAGTTTGTACATTTTGAGATATCTTTAAAGTTAGAGGGAGTGCGAGAGTGTGGGTGGTGGGGATGTGTGCGTGAATGGTTGGTCTATGTGCGTACTGTGTTTTGCGCACATAGGGTTTGTGTGCGCGAAGTTATGTGTACATGAAGTTAGGTGGTCATGTGAAAAATTTGAGTTTCTGACAATTTTTTGAGTGTGAAAGTTTGTACATTTTGAGATATCTTTAAAATTAGAGAGAGTGAGAGAGTGTGGGTGGTGGGGATGTGTGTGTGAATGGTTGGTCTATGTGTGTGCTGAGTTTTGCGCACATAGGGTTTGTGTGCGCGAAGTTATATCCATGTGAAGTTACGTGGTCGTGTGAAAAATTTGAGTTTCTAACAATTTTTTGAGTGTGAAAGTTTGTACATTTTGTGAGATATCTTTAAAATTAGAGGGAGTGAGAGAGTGTGGGTGGTGGGGATGTGTGCGTTAATGGTTAGTCTATGTGTGTGCTGAGTTTTGCGCACATAGGGTTTGTGTGCGCGAAGTTATGTGTACATGAATTTAGGTGGTCATGTGAAAAATTTGAGTTTTTGACAATTTTTTGAGTGTGAAAGTTTATACATTTTGTGAGATATCTTTAAAATTAGAGAGAGTGAGAGAGTGTGGGTGGTGGGGATGTGTGCATGAATGGTAGGTCTATGTGTGTACTGAGTTTTGCGCACATAGGGTTTGTGTGCGCGAAGTTATATACATGTGAAGTTAGGTGGTCATGTGAAAAATTTGAGTTTGACAATTTTCTAAGTGTGAAAGTTTGTACATTTTGTGAGATATCTTTAAAGTTAGAGGGAGTGAGAGAGTGGTGGGTGGTGGCGATGTGTGCGTTAATGGTTAGTCTATGTGTATGCTGAGTTTTGCGCACATAGGGTTTGTGTGCGCAAAGTTATGTGTACGTGAATTTAGGTGGTCGTGTGAAAAATTTGAGTTTCTGACAATTTTTTAAGTGTGAAAGTTTTGTACATTTTGTGAGATATCTTTAAAGTTAGAGGGAGTGAGAGAGTGTGGGTGGTAGGGATGTGTGCGTGAATGGTTGGTCGATGTGTGTACTGAGTTTTGCGCACACAGGGTTTGTTGTGCGCGAAGTTATGTGTACATGAAGTTAGGTGGTCGTGTGAAAAATTTGAGTTTCTAACAATTTTTTGAGTGTGAAAGTTTGTACATTTTGTGAGATATCTTTAAAGCTAGAGGGAGTGAGAGAGTGTGGGTGGTGGCGATGTGTGCGTTAATGGTTAGTCTATGTGTGTGCTGAGTTTTGCGCACATAGGGTTTGTGTGCGCGAAGTTATGTGTACATGAATTTAGGTGGGTCATGTGAAAAAATTTGAGTTTTTGACTATTTTTTGAGTGTGAAAGTTTGTACATTTTGTGAGATATCTTTAAAATTAGAGAGAGTGAGAGAGTGTGGGTGGTGGGGATGTGTGCATGAATGGTAGGTCTATGTGTGCACTGAGTTTTGCGCACATAGGGTTTGTGTGCGCGAAGTTATGTGCACATGAAGTTAGGTGGTCATGTGAAAAATTTGAGTTTCTGACAATTTTTTGAGTGTGAAAGTTTGTACATTTTGAGATATCTTTAAAATTAGAGAGAGTGAGAGAGTGTGGGTGGTGGGGATGTGTGCGTTAATGGTTAGTCTATGTGTGTGCTGAGTTTTGCGCACATAGGGTTTGTGTGCGCGAAGTTATATACATGTGAAGTTAGGTGGTCATGTGAAAAATTCGAGTTTCTGACAATTTTTTGAGTGTGAAAGTTTGTACATTTTATGAGATATCTTTAAAATTAGAGGGAGTGAGAGAGTGTGGGTGGTGGGGATGTGTGCGTGAATAGTTGCTCTATGTACACACCAAGTTTAGCGCACATGGAACTTGTGTATGCGAAGATACACACACGAATTTAGGTTAACATGTGAAAAAAAGGTGAATATGAAAAATACATACATGAAAAATACAGACAGACAGACAGACAGACACACACACAGACACACACACACACACAAACATTAATAATCTAAAAACAGCCATAACACGCACACAAACGCACACAACCCAACCAAACTCACACACACAACCAAACCCACCACCATGAACCCACACACACCTTCGCGCACATGGAAAAACGCACATAAATGCACCACAAGACGCGCACACAAACGCACACAGACGCACCAAACTCACACACACAACCAAACACGCCGCCACGAACCCACACGCACCTTCGCGCACACGGAAAAGCGCACACGAGCTGAGATAAGCAAAACGTGTGTGTATTTGGGAGAAAAACGGGAAAATCTATGTACGTACTTGTCCCGGTAGACCAGTAGACCGGATGCGCACACACCCAGCATGATGTCCACCCCTTCCGAGTCCTTGGCAGGGTGCAAGTCAACACCGTACATAGCAAGTTTCTTAGCATTCTCTAAATAGTGTAGTTCGGCTTCAGCTGGAGTCTGCCCCCTGTAGTAATAGTAGTAGTAGTAGTAGTAGTAGTAGTAGTAGTAGTAGTAGTAGTAGTAGTAGTAGTAGTAGTTTCACTTCATCAAATTCACCAACAAGCTACCGATTTTTACATGAAGCTATCTTAAAAAAGTACTATTTTGACTATGATAGGAGAGTGGTAGGATAGTCAGACTTGGAGGGAAGGTGGAGGAAAGATGGAGGAAACTCTATAGTGGAGGAGAAGTGTGGAGGAAACTTGTGGAGGGAGATATGGAGGAAAAGAGGGGAGCTATTGGAGGTAAAAACCAGAAAGAGTCTGATTTTGATACAAGACATCTTAGAAAAGTACTATTTTGACTATGATAGAAGAGTGATAGGATAGTCAGACTTGGAGGGAAGGTGGAGGAAAGATGGAGGAAACTCTATAGTGGAGGAGAAGTGTGGAGGAAACTTGTGGAGGGAGATATTGAGGAAAGAAGATAAATATTTGGAGGTAAAAACAAGAAATAGTCTGATTTTGATACAAGACATCTTAGAAAAGTACTATTTTGACTATGATAGAAGAGTGGTAGGATAGTCAGACTTGGAGGGAAGGTGGAGGAAAGATGGAGGAAACTCTATAGTGGAGGAGAAGCGTGGAGGAAACTTGTGGAGGGAGATATTGAGGAAAGAAGATAAACATTTGGAGGAAAAAACAAGAAATATTCTGATTTTGATACAAGACATCTTAGAAAAGTACTATTTTGACTATGATAGAAGAGCGATAGGATAGTCAGACTTGGAGGGAAGGTGGAGGAAAGATGGAGGAAACTCTATATTGGAGTAGAAGTGTGGAGGAAACTTGTGGAGGGAGATATGGAGAAAAAGAGGAGCTATTGAAGGGAAAATGTCTGGCTATGATATTAGACTATCTTAGAAAAGTACTATTTTAACTATGATAGGAGAGTGGTAGGACAGTCAGACTTGGAGGGAAGGTGGAGGAAAGATGGAGGAAACTCTATAGTGGAGGAGAAGTGTGGAGGAAACTTGTGAAGGGAGATATTGAGGAAAGAAGACAAACATTTGGAGGTAAAAACAAGAAATATTCTGATTTTGATACAAGACATCTTAGAAAAGTACTATTTTGACTATGATAGAAGGGTGATGGGATAGTCAGACTTGGAGGGAAGGTGGAGGAAAGATGGAGGAAACTCTATAGTGGAGGAGAAGTGTGGAGGAAACTTGTGGAGGGAGATATTGAGGAAAGAATATAAACATTTGGAGGTAAAAACAAGAAATATTCTGATTTTGATACAAGACATCTTAGAAAAGTACTATTTTGACTATGATAGAAGCATGATAGGATAGTCAGACTTGTAGGGAAGGTGGAGGAAAGATGGAGGAAACTCTACAGCGGAAGAGAAGCGTGGAGAAAACTTGTGAAGGGAGATATGGAGGAAAGAACACACACACACTCATGGTTGGAGAGAAAAAAAAATTACTTGTGTGTTTTATGAAGTTCTCTGACTTTCTCCAGAAGCTGCTGGCTCTGCTGAGGAGCAAAGGTGAACTCAGCCAGGTAGTCAGTAGACCCGTGCATAGAACTATCAAAGTCCCCGACCTCTGCCTGCACCAAGTACGAGCCAAGCAGAGCATGAGTGACGAACGAACAGGGG
>NW_026973670.1:410000-420000 GCF_035594125.1 Scylla paramamosain
CTGACCCCTCCTGCCCCCCTCCTGTCCCTCCCTGACCCCTACTGTGCCTCTCTTGCCTTCTGACCCCTCTCTGACCCCTCCTGTCCCTCCCTGTGCCTCTCTGACCTTCTGACCCCCTCCTGACCCCCCCTGACCCTTCATCTCCCCTTCCCTTCCCCCCTGACTATCCTTAATGCAAGTAGTAGTAGTAGTAATAGTAGTAGTAGTAGTAGTCGTAGTAGTAGTAGTAGTAGTAGTTGAAAGGTTAACTATCCCCGCTCCTTACTACTATTACTACTACGACTGTACTATTCGCCAGGCTGTCTAACTATGCCATCCAGGTAGTAGTAGTAGTAGTAGTAGTGAGTAGTAGTCGTAGTAGTTGAAAGGCTAACTATTCCCACTCCTTACTACTATTACTACTACGATTGTACTATCCGCCAGGCTGTCTAACTATGCCATCCAGGTAGTAGTAGTAGTAGTAGTAGTAGTAATAGTAGTAGTAGTAGTCGTAGTAGTTGAAAGGCTAACTATTCCCACTCCTTACTACTATTACTACTACGATTGTACTATCCGCCAGGCTGCCTAACTATGCCATCCAGGTAGTAGTAGTAATAGTAGTAGTAGTAGTAGTAGTAGTAGTAGTAGTTGAAAGGCTAACTATTCCCACTCCTTACTACTATTACTACTACGATCGTACTATCCGCCAGGCTGCCTAACTATGCCATCCAGGTAGTAGTTGTAGTAGTAGTAGTAGTAGTAGTAGTAGTCGTAGTAGTTGAAAGGCTAACTATCCCCGCTCCTTACTACTATTACTACTACGACTGTACTATTCGCCAGGCTGTCTAACTATGCCATCCAGGTAGTAGTAGTAGTAGTAGTAGTAGTAGTAGTAATAGTAGTAGTAGTAGTCGTAGTAGTTGAAAGGCTAACTATTCCCACTCCTTACTACTATTACTACTACGATCGTACTATCCGCCAGGCTGTCTAACTATGCCATCCAGGTAGTAGTTGTAGTAGTAGTAGTAGTAGTAATAGTAGTAGTAGTAGCAGCTTTTGTCATTAACCTAACCGCTTTCAAATTCATCAATAAACACTCAAACTAAGGTAAAATGTAAATAAAGGCCATAGTTCCTTTAATTAATGACCTAAAATCGCCTTAAAATAAAATAAACAAATAATTAAATAAATATCTCTTCTCTCGTTCGGTGACTTAAAATGAATGGACAATTTTACCTTATTTCTCCTCTTATTTCAGCTTGTCCGTGGTTGTTATAGGCCTGTGTTGTTCCCATAGGCCTACCCTCACGCCATGGCACGCCCACGCACGGCTAGGCAAAGTAGAAACGGTGATTTTTGAGAAATTTCCGCAAATTATTTTCATAGGAGAAACTCGGCAGCCATTTTGTTGAGTCTTTTGGCCACTCCTTGTTCCAACTGTTGACATAAAATTTTTTTCGGTGTTTTTTGTTGATTTCTTTCAATAATTTGTCTTCTAAATTTGTGTTCTTTATTTTTTGTTAAGTAAAGTTTGTCTGGTTTTGTGTTTCTTTGGTATTTGGGTTTTGTTAACTAGCTCGTTTAACCCCTAAAGAACCGGGGACGTCGATCGACGTTTTGGGCTCAAAGGACCGGGGACGTCGATCGACGTCTCTTTGTAAATAACGCCAAATTATGCGTTTTTCCGCCCGATTTTCTAGCCAAGTGTATGGCAACACTGATTAAGACTAGGATGGGAAGGGTTGTCAGTTCCCCGCTAGCCTTCGTCATGGCTGGTCATCATGGAAGTGATTCCGCCTCGTCCGATTTGGTGCACTCGCCCCCGCGCGTATTTACTTCCACTCCATCCATCCACTCTAGGCCCTCCACGTCAGCTAGGAGGCCTCTAAGTATAAGTGGCATTGAACAGGAGTTAGAAATCACTGTCTCCACGATTATTGAGAGTGAGGACAGTGATGTGCTGGGGTCTGATGATGCAGGAGACAGGGGCACCAGCACCACCACAGCCACCACCGATGATGAAGTGCTGTCACCGCCAAAACCAGAGCAACCAGCCCAGCAATCAGCCCAACCTGAACCTGTTGCAGGGCCTAGTACACCAGGCCCCAGTACAATTAGGGTAAAAAAGGTCATAGATCCCGTTTTCTGCGTTACTAAGCCAGAGCCACCATCACTGATCGGACGCGCCCCCTCACTTTCACCGCAACACCACCTCAATCAACTCGTCATATCTCCGTAACCATGGCACCTAGAAACTTCTGGTTGGTACCATTCAAAAGAGGAGGAGTTGATTGTGGGGTAAGTATTGTTTTCTTTCACTCGTTTATTGTAGGTTAGGCGTACTGAGCATGCAAAGATAAGCTATTTTGCACGTTTTTCCCCATATCCCCCGCCCTAGCGGGACTGATATACTTACCCCGCGCGGTCCTTTAGGGGTTAAATCGGGGTGTGGGTTTTATTTGTTTTCTTAATGATCTCGTAAAACTTTTTCGGTATAATGGCTCATAAATGTTTGCTCTTTCTTTCTTGTTAAGTGAAGTTTGCCGTATTTTGTTTATTTTCCATATTTAAGATTTGTTGAGTTAATCCATTTCAAATAATTAAGTGGTTCTTCTGCCATTTTCTGCCACACAAATGCTCAAAATAACTTATACTTTCTTTTTTATAAACTAAGTTTCCCTTAATTTTGCGTTTTGGAGATATTTTAGATAAAATTTTGAATGCAACTTCCCGCCATTTTTGAATTTTTAACGTCTATTCTTATATACTAAAGGATTTAAATATTCTTAAAATTATCCCCTACATTTCTTTTTAAATAAATGTTGCATATTTTTTCTTACTTTTCATAATTAGGTTAAGTTTGTGAATGCTCTTAACACCGGCATAGCCACTCCCATATATATATATATTTTTTTTCATTTTTCGTATATATTTTTTGACTAACAATACAAAAAAAATCTACTCTTTCTTTTTCATTCCATAAGTTTTGTCTGATATTGCGTATATTTTGAATTTAGTTAAGTTTACGAACAAGCCGGCCACTCCTAGTTCAACCTTCGACATTAATATTTTAGTAATTTACTTTATAAGATTTTGGTATCAATATACTCAAAAAAATATACCCTTTCTTTTCCTCTCAATAAGTTATTTATAATTTTGCGTATATTTCAAATTTAGGCTTGTCACGTAATTAATAATAAATCTATGCTTATTTTTTTGCTTATAAACTTAAATTTCACAAGCTTAATATTAGTGACGTCATTAGTTAAGCTTGTCACGTAATTAATAAAAAATCTATGCTTATTTTTTGCTTATAAACTTAAATTTCGCATCATACAGACTTATTAAATTGCAATATTGCGTCCGCCATCTTTAAATTCAATAAATAAATTAATAAATAAATAATGAGTTTAATTTTGTACCAATTCTATATTGATAAACAAACTTAATTTATTTTTTTTATTGATATTACAAATGTTTTTTTAAGTTTAAATATTTAAGGATATTTATTGATTTTTTTTACGTTAATTGCAAATGTGAATTATGGCTGGAATTTACATAGGATTTAATTAATAACAATAACAGTATTTAATGATGAAGAATTTATTGCGTCTAAATATTTCTTTAGTATAAAATGTTATTATTATTATTATTATTATTATTATTATTATTATTATTATTCTCCTCCTCCTCCTCCTCTTCTTCTTCTTCTTCTCTTTCCTCCTCCTCCTCCTCCTTTTTCTTCGTCTTCTTCCTCCTCGTCTTCTTCCTTCTCCCCTCTCTCTCTCTCTCTCTCTCTCTCTCTCTCTCTCTCTCTCTCTCTCTCTCTCTCTCTCTCTCTCTCTCTCTTCCTCCTCCTTTCTCTCTTCCTCTTCCTTCTCTTCTCTCTCTCTTCCTCCTCCTCCTCCTTTCTCTCTTCCTCCTCCTCCTTTCTCTCTTCCTCTTCCTTCTCTTCTCTCTCTCTTCCTCCTCCTCCTCCTTCCTCTCTTCCTTCTCCTCTCTCTCTTCCTCCTCCTCCTCCTTTCTCTCTTCCTCTTCCTTCTCCCTCTCTCTCTCTTCCTCCTCCTCCTCCTCCTCCTTCCTCTCTTCCTTCTCCTCTCTCTCTTCCTCTTCCTTCTCTCTCTCTCTCTCTCTTCCTTCTCCTCTCTCTCTCTCTTCCTCCTCCTCCTCCTCCTCTCTCTCCTATCTCTCTTCCTCTTCCTTTTCTTCCTCCTCCTCTTCCTCCTACTCCGCCTTCTCCCTCCTCCTCCTCCTCTCTCTCTCTCTCCAGCATTTCCTCACAATAACAAAGCCTACCCACAATGCAACGCAGAGAGATGACGTCACCAAAATCAAGATGGCCGCCATGACGTCACCATTACTCCTAGCCAATAGGGAGAGCCGCTCAGCTTGGCCACGCCCCCTTCTTCTCCTGGGGGTATGAAGGAGGGGGTTAGAGGTGGTGGTGGTGGTGGTAGCGGAGGAAGATGAAGAAGAAGAAGAGCAACAATAACAATAACAACAACAATAATAATAGACCTACCTCATAGGCCTATTAATTATGGTGTCCAGGTAATAGCCCGTGAGATCGGCAGGAGATAGAGGCTTTGACAAATAGGCCTCTGCTAATTCTCTACCTCTTGTACGGAATCTGTAATAGTAATAGTAGTAGTAATAGTAGTAGTAGTTGTCGTAATAGTAGTAGTAGTAGCAGTAGCAGTAACGGGAGCAGTAATAATACTCACTTCCTATTGGTTGTTAGTTGCAGGATAGCGTCTCGAATCTGATTGGTCGAAACGTCACGGGCGGGAATAACCAATGCGAGGCCTGCAATTATTATTATTATTACTGACTACTACTACTACTACTATTACAACAAAAACAACAACTATTACTACTACTACTATTACTAACCTAGATCCATTAATTTCCCCGCCATCACAAACTGGTCTGGTGTAACAGGAACACAGAGAACAGGTGAGCCGAACAAGATGGCGGCGGCACCTTCAGTCTCCCCACACATAGATATCATCAGTTTATGCCGCGGGTGAGCTAGTTGGGATAAAACCGATAGTTAGGATAGTAGTAGTATATTGTTATAAGTTTAATAGTACCAGTCCGGCATTGCTAGCTAGTAAAATAAGCGATAAATGAAGATAAATGTGATGTTTGGACTTCCAAGATGGCGGAAAAAAGGCATCACTTATCTTGCATACTAATTTTTATGATTTATTCGCTATTTGGGGATACAATTACTGAATAAATAGTAATAACAAAATTCAAATGGTATAACAGTCCAGTCCAGGCATTGCTATATAGTGAAATAATAAAGGAAACTGTTGATATAGAGTCACTGGCTATCCAATATGGCGGAAAAATGGCGTCAGTCACCCAAGCAACATTTTTAATCATATTTACGAGCTAACTGGGGTAGCTTGGATACAAATAGTAGTCTGAATAGTAAGAGTAAGATTATAATAGTACACTAGCACCAGTCAAGCATCAACAGTCTGTGAAATAAGCGAGAAATAAGAAAAAATGTTGAGTTTGGATTTCCAAGATGGCAAGAAAACGGCGTCACTTAATCAATACTTCCTGAAACCAATTAATTGTGGATTTTGGGATAGAAATAGAGTTTGGGATGGTAATAGTTAAGTTAATGTAGCAAAATAGTTCAGTTCAGACGTTGTTAACTACTTAAATAAGCGAGATAATAGAAAATATGGACCCTTTAGATTTCCAAGATGGCGGATTAATAGCGTCACTTATGAGAGCAGTTTTAAACCATTAATATTTCAAAAAAATGCACTAGTGAGGATAAAAAAATAGTCAGGATAGTAATAGTCACTCATAAATAAGATACTATTCCCACTCAGTCATTCAAAAACTATAAAACAATTAAGAAAACTGAAAAATAGTAAAATTTGGATTACCAATATGGCGGACGTGCACCTTCACTCACCCAGAATGCCATCTATGTCCAGCTCCTCCTGGTAGTCTAAGATGGCGGACGCCTTCCCCTTATTTTCCTTTATCCCCTCGCCCTCCTCCACCTCCTGCGCCTCCGCCAAGCCGCGCCACATTACATAGAAGGGCGTAGTAGCAAGGGCGCGTAGGATGGCACGCTGAGCCGCCATTCCTACCCATAATTCCCTTAATCTGAGGTTACATAAGACAACTCCATTGCGAGCCCGTTGCGGAGACAGAGGTAGGTCCTGATGATGACGATGATGGATAATTTGAAAATAATGCGAATAATATTGATACTAATATTAATACCAATGATAATAATAATAATAGTGAGGATAAATATAATAAAATATAATATTCTTACCTTATTTTGTCTCTCTCTATCAAATTGCAAGCCAAATAAAGAAGAAATAAATTCACTACGAGGCATCCCAGGATCTGTCAGCCAATCCCAGGCTACCATGACGTGATTCACAGTATCGTACTGCTCTCCCATTGGTTGTTGCTGTTCTGGGGGTAGTGTTGCCATCAGAGGGTCCACCCATAGTTTTTCAATGTTACTTATATATCTGCAATAGTAGTAGTAGTAGTAGTAGTAGTAGAAGTATATTATTATTATTATTATTATTATTATTATTATTATTATTATTATTACCGCTACCACCACCACCACCACTACAACAACTCTCTCTCTCTCTCTCTCTCTCTCTCTCTCTCTCTCTCTCTCTCTCTCTCTCTCTCTCTCTCTCTCTCTCTCCTTCTCTCTCTCTCTCTCTCCTTCTCTCTCTCTGTCTCTCTCTCTCTCTCTCTCTCTCTCTCTCTCTCTCTCTCTCTCTCTCTCTCTCTCTCTCTCTCTCTCTCTCTCTCTCTCTCTCTCTCTCTCTCTCTCTCTCTCTCTCTCTCTCTCTCTCTCTCTCTCTCTCACCTCCAAAAATGCCAAATATTCCATAGCCTCTCCAAGAAGCCAAAGTTAGCGGACATTAAATTTGGCGGTACAGCTTCCGTGGCTAGACTAGGCGTCACACCCAGCCAGTGCCACGCCCACCACGCCCACGTCCTTGAGGTCACCACGCCCACGACAGGCACACCCAGCTGCCGCCCGATAGTCAGTGTGCAGAGATCATGATAGTCTAGAATGGTCGCGAATATTTTAACTCGTGAAATTTCCTGCAACCACGTGGAATTTAAAAGGATTTGTTTACATCTGGCGCTCCGAGACCAGCTGAGGATTGCGTCATAGTTCAGCCCCGTCCGCTGATTGGCTGGAAGCGCCGGCTCGGGTGTGACGTCACTCCCTGCCGCGCGGTGATTGGCTGAGAGGTCCCTTGGGCTGATTATGTCATAGCTGTTGCCATCTAGAAGAGTTTTATTTTTATTATTATTATTATTATTATTATTATTATTATTATTATTATTATTATTATTATTATTGGTAGTAGTAGTAGTAGTAGTAGTAGTAGTAGTACTATAGCTAGTACTACGACTACTACTACTACTACTACTACTACCACCACCACTACTACTACTACCACCACTACTACTACTACTACTACTACTACTACTACTAACCTGTACTGCTAGGAGTTAAATACATGACCTTTCGTGACACGGGGTCATAGAAGGGGTCACCATCTTCAATAGGCAGCTGGATGACCTCAACAACACCACCACCACCACCACCATCACCACCACCACCACCATCACCACCACCACCACCACCAGCACAGGTCACTAGCATGACACTAAATCCTCTAGTTTCTAAAAGCGTTGCTAGAGACGCCGCCATCTTGCTTTCCTCTTCCCCCCTAGGGTCATGACTACCCCCTTGGGACGCTGGGGGGGCGAGGCAGGGGGGAGGGGTGGCAGGGACCTGTGGAAGACGAGGAGGTGGCACACAAAGGAACACAAAGGAAATTATAGACATTAACAGCCGTATTGGGTCTAACGAGGCTGTTCTTGTGTCTATTCTACTACTACTACTATTGATTCTAGAAGTTATAGGCCAAAGGAAGCTACGAGTCAAGGAAGGAAGGCAGGAAACCACTAGTAGTAGTAGCAGTAGCAGTAACCTAACCTAACTAACCTAACCTAACCTAACCTAACCTAACCTAACCCTGGCCTGGCCTGGCCTGGCCTGGCCTGGCCTGGCCTGGCCTGGCCTGGCCTGGCGTGGCCTGGCCTGGCCTGGCCTGGCCAGGCCTGGCCTGGCCTGGCCTGGCCAGGCCTGGCCTGGCCTGGCCTGGCCTGGCCTGGCCTGGCCTGGCCAGGCCTGGCCTGGCCTGGCCTGGCGTGGCCTGGCCTGGCCTGGCCTGGCCTGGCCTGGCCTGGCCTGGCCTGGCCTGGCTGGCCTGGCCTGGCCTGGCCTGGCCTGGCCTGGCCTGGCCTGGCCTGGCCTGGCCTGGCCTGGCCTGGCCTGGCCTGGCCTGGCTGGCCTGGCCTGGCCTGGCCTGGCCTGGCCTGGCATGGCCTGGCCTGGCCTGGCCTGGCCTGGCCTGGCCTGGCCTGGCTGGCCTGGCCTGGCCTGGCCTGGCCTGGCCTGGCTTGGCCTGGCCTGGCCTGGCCTGGCCTGGCCTGGCCTGGCCTGGCCAGGCCTGGCCTGGCCTGGCCTGGCCTGGCCTGGCCTGGCCTGGCCTGGCTGGCCTGGCCTGGCCTGGCCTGGCCTGGCCTGGCCTGGCGTGGCCTGGCCTGGCCTGGCCTGGCCTGGCCTGGCCAGGCCTGGCCTGGCCTGGCCAGGCCTGGCCTGGCCTGGCCTGGCCTGGCCTGGCCAGGGGCTGGGCTGGCCTGGCCTGGCCTGGCCTGGCCTGGCCTGGCCAGGCCTGGCCTGGCCAGGCCTGGCCTGGCCTGGCCAGGCCTGGCCTGGCCTGGCCTGGCCTGGCCTGGCTTGGCCTGGCCTGGCCTGGCCTGGCCTGGCCTGGCCAGGCCTGGCCTGGCCTGGCCTGGCCAGGCCTGGCCTGGCCTGGCCTGGCCTGGCCTGGCCTGGCCTGGCCTGGCTTGGCCTGGCCTGGCCTGGCCTGGCCTGGCCTGGCCTGGCCTGGCCTGGCCTGGCCTGGCCTGGCCTGGCCTGGCCTGGCCAGGCCCTGGCCTGGCCTGGCCTGGCCAGGCCTGGCCTGGCCTGGCCTGGCCTGGCCTGGCCTGGCCTGGCCTGGCCAGGCCTGGCCTGGCCTGGCCTGGCCTGGCCTGGCCAGGCCTGGCCTGGCCTGGCCTGGCGTGGCCTGGCCTGGCCTGGCGTGGCCTGGCCTGGCCTGGCCTGGCCTGGCTGGCCTGGCCTGGCCTGGCCTGGCCTGGCCTGGCCTGGCCTGGCGTGGCCTGGCCTGGCCTGGCCTGGCCAGGCCTGGCCTGGCCTGGCCAGGCCTGGCCTGGCCTGGCCTGGCCTGGCCTGGCCAGAGCTGGGCTGGCCTGGCCTGGCCTGGCCTGGCCTGGCCTGGCCAGGCCTGGCCTGGCCAGGCCTGGCCTGGCCTGGCCTGGCCAGGCCTGGCCTGGCCTGGCCTGGCCTGGCCTGGCTTGGCCTGGCCTGGCCTGGCCTGGCCTGGCCTGGCCAGGCCTGGCCTGGCCTGGCCTGGCCAGGCCTGGCCTGGCCTGGCCTGGCTGGCCTGGCCTGGCCTGGCCTGGCCTGGCCTGGCTTGGCATGGCCTGGCCTGGCCTGGCCTGGCCTGGCCTGGCCAGGCCTGGCCTGGCCCTTGGCCTGGCCTGGCCTGGCCTGGCCAGGCCTGGCCTGGCCTGGCCTGGCCAGGCCTGGCCTGGCCTGGCCTGGCCTGGCCTGGCCTGGCCTGGCGTGGCCTGGCCTGGCCTGGCCTGGCCTGGCCTGGCCAGGCCTGGCCTGGCCTGGCCAGGCCTGGCCTGGCCTGGCCTGGCCTGGCCTGGCCAGAGCTAGGCTGGCCTGGCCTGGCCTGGCCTGGCCTGGCCTGGCCAGGCCTGGCCTGGCCAGGCCTGGCCTGGCCTGGCCTGGCCTGGCCAGGCCTGGCCTGGCCTGGCCTGGCCTGGCCTGGCCTGGCTTGGCCTGGCCTGGCCTGGCCTGGCCTGGCCTGGCCAGGCCTGGCCTGGCCTGGCCTGGCCAGGCCTGGCCTGGCCTGGC
>NW_026973670.1:425000-460000 GCF_035594125.1 Scylla paramamosain
CTTCACCACCGTCACCTTCAGTTTGGCCCTCATTTTCATTCCCACACAAAATCTTCCTGTTTTCTACCTTTAATTTAGCACCTACGTCACTTTCAAGGTCATTTTCATCATCTTCACCCTTCATTTTATATTTTTCAAGGTCACTTTCATAATTTTCAAGCTTCCTTTTCTCATTTTCACCCTTTTCAAATTTTCCAAGCTTGGTTTTGCAGCTTTTATTATTTTCAAGGTCATTTTCATCATTTTCAAGCTTAATTTCCTCATTGTCAACCTTAATCCTCTCACTTTCGTATTTTTCAAGCTTAAATTTATCACTTTCATCATTTTCAAGCTTAATTCTGTCATTTTCAAGCTTAAATTTGTCACTTTCGTATTTTTCAAGCTGAATTTCCTCATTTTCATCATTTTCAAGCTTACTTCTGTCATTTTCAAGCCTAATTTTGTCATTTTCATCATTTTCAAGGTCACTTTCGTATTTTTCAAGCTTAATTTCCTCATTTTCATCATTTTTAGGGTCACTTTCGTATTTTTCAAGCTGAATTTCATCATTTTCATCATTTTCAGGGTCACTTTCATGTTTTTCAAGCTGAATTTCATCATTTTCATCATTTTCAAGCTTAATTATGTCATTTTCAAGGCTAATTTTGTCATTTTCATCATTTTCAAGGTCACTTTCGTACCTTCCAAGCTTAATTTTCTCATTTTCATCATTTTCAGGGTCACTTTCGTACCTTCCAAGCTTAATTTTCTCATTTTCATCATTTTCAGGGTCACTTTCGTACCTTCCAAGTTTAATTTCCTCATTTTCATCATTTTCAGGGTAACTTTCGTATTTTTCAAGCTGTGTTTCCTCCCCGTGCTGTTTTTCAAGCTTGTTTCTATGACTTTCCCTTTTCCTTTCAAGAATTTCCATCTGTTTTCCCCTCTCCCTCTCTCCTGTCTCAGCTTCCTTGTTTCCAGTTACCCTTGCTCTAATTTCCCCATCAGTTTCCCCTCTCTCACTCTCTTTAATATTCCCATCAATTTCCCTAACTCTAAATTCAAATATTTCCATTTTCTTAAGTTCACCAAGAATTTCCGATTTCCTGGCGCAAATTTCCCCAAAAACATCGTATAGGGAAATATGTCTAACCCCGTAGCTGGCAACACTGACGACGAGGGAAACAATGGCGGAAATATCAGTCAGCTTTACCGGGGAAATAAAAGCAACATGTTTAGGAAGCTTTTGAAAATGTTTGGAGGGAGTTAAGCTGCATTGGGGGGTGTATTGCAGTCCCTTGGGGTGACTGGAGGTGCATTGCAGTTCATTGGGGTATTTAGGGGATGGCCTGCCTATGTTCCCCGTGTTTTGACAGTGTTTTGGGGTGTTTAGGGACTTTTCAGGGTCGTTTTGGGGTGTTTCAGGGATGCTTTGATTGTTTTTAACGTGTTCTAGGGACGTTTCAGGGTCGTTTTTTGGGTGTTTCAGGGAAAGTTTTTGGGTTTTGTAATGTTGTTCCGCCTCCTTTCAGTAATTTAGGGCTGTTTTTCAAGGCAGATTTAATATTTTGGGTGCATTGCGGTTCATTGTGGCAAGTAGGAATCCTATTTCCAGTTATTTCTTCACTATTTTCCTTGTATTTCAGTTCATTGTGGTATTTCGAAGCAGTGGTACAGGTGTTTTTCAAGGCAGAGTCAATATTTTGGGTGCATTGCAGTTCATTGTGGCAAATAGAGGCCTTATTTATATTATTTTCTGCTATTTCCAAGTGTTCCTGTATCGTGTATTGCGGTTCCTTGTGGCAATTCGAGTCTCTTATTCCAGCTATTAATTTCAAGGTATTGTTTACATTCTCTGCCAAACTGTATAGAAAATGGACGACAAAATACAGGAGCTGGAATATTGGCAACAGCACGTCCATCTTGGCCTGGAATAGTCATAGGATAGTTAATAGTAGTAGTAGTAATAGTAGTAGTAGTAGTGGTAATGTTAATATTTCATGGTAATGTCTCGTTTTCTCTGATGACATGGGTTGACATAATTAAAGATTGTGAGAAAGTGAGCGAGGTTAGAGTAAACTTCTTGTGCTTGAGAGATAGAGAAAGAGTTAGTCTTTCTTGTGAGCGAGTGGTAGAGATAGAGATAGAGAGAGAAAGGAGATATTGAGCGAGAAAGTTGAGCGAGGGATTAAGTGTTCAATGAATGTCCAACTTGGTGGTTTGACATGGGTTGACATAATTAAAGATTGTGAGAAAGTGAGCGAGGTTAGAGTGAGTTTCTTGTGCTTGAGAGATAGAGAAAGAGTTAGTCTTTTTTGTCAGCGAGTGGTAGAGATAGAGATAGAGAGAGAAAGGAGATATTGAGTGAGAAAGTTGAGCGAGGGATTAAGTGTTCAGTGAATGTCTAACCTGGTGGTGTGACATGGGTTGACATAATTAAAGATTGTGAGAAAGTGAGCGAGGTTAGAGTGAGTTTCTTGTGCTTGGGAGATAGAGAGAGAGTTACTCTTTCTTGTGAGTGAGTGGTAGAGATAGAGATAGAGAGATAAGAGAGATATTGAGCGAGAAACTTGAGCGAGGGATTACGTGTTCAGTGAATGTCTAACCTGGTGGTGTGACATGGGTTGACATAATTAAAGATTGTGAGAAAGTGAGCGAGGTTAGAGTCAGTTTCTTGTGCTTGGAAGATAGAGAGAGAGCTAGTCTGTCTTGTGAGCGAGTGGTAGAGATAGAGATAGAGAGATAAGAGAGATATTGAGCGAGAAAGTTGAGGGAGGGATTAGGTGTTCAGTGAATGTCTAACCTGGTGGTGTGACATGGGTTGACATAATTAAAGATTGTGAGAAAGTGAGCGAGGTTAGAGTGAATTTCTTGTGCTTGAGAGATAGAGAGAGAGATAGTCTTTCTTGTGACCGAGTGGTAGAGATAGAGATAGAGAGAGAAAGGAGATATTGAGTGAGAAAGTTGAGCGAGGAATTACGTGTTCAGTGAATGTCCAACTTGGCGGTGTGACATGGGTTGACATAATTAAAGATTGTGAGAAAGTGAGCGAGGTTAGAGTAAATTTCTTGTGCTTGGGAGATAGAGAAAGAGTTAGTCTTTCTTGTCAGCGAGTGGTAGAGATAGAGATAGAGAGATAAGAGAGATATTGAGCGAGAAAGTTGAGCGAGGAATTACGTGTTCAGTGAATGTCTAACCTGGTGGTGTGACATGGGTTGACATAATTAAAGATTATGAGAAAGTGAGCGAGGTTAGAGTCAGTTTCTTGTGCTTGGGAGATAGAGAAAGAGTTAGTCTTTCTTGTCAGCGAGTGGTAGAGATAGAGATAGAGAGATAAGAGAGATATTGAGCGAGAAAGTTGAGCGAGGGATTACGTGTTCAGTGAATGTCTAACCTGGTGGTGTGACATGGGTTGACATAATTAAAGATTGTGAGAAAGTGAGCGAGGTTAGAGTCAGTTTCTTGTGCTTGAGAGATAGAGAGAGAGTTAGTCTTTCTTGTCAGCGAGTGGTAGAGATAGAGATAGAGAGAGAAAGGAGATATTGAGCGAGAAAGTTGAGCGAGGGATTACGTGTTCAGTGAATGTCCAACTTGGTGGTGTGACATGGGTTGACATAATTAAAGATTGTGAGAAAGTGAGCGAGGTTAGAGTGAATTTCTTGTGCTTGAGAGATAGAGATAGAGTTAGTCTTTCTTGTCAGCGAGTGGTAGAGATAGAGATAGAGAGAGAAAGGAGATATTGAGCGAGAAAGTTGAGCAAGGGATTAAGTGTTCAATGAATGTCCAACTTGGTGGCTTGACATGGGTTGACATAATTAAAGATTGTGAGAAAGTGAGCGAGGTTAGAGTGAATTTCTTGTGCTTGAGAGATAGAGAGAGAGTTATTCTTTCTTGTGAGCGAGTGGTAGAGATAGAGATAGAGAGATAAGAGAGATATTGAGCGAGAAAGTTGAGCGAGGAATTACGTGTTCAGTGAATGTCTAACCTGGTGGTGTGACATGGGTTGACATAATTAAAGATTGTGAGAAAGTGAGCGAGGTTAGAGTCAGTTTCTTGTGCTTGAGAGATAGAGATAGAGTTAGTCTTTCTTGTGAGCGAGTGGTAGAGATAGAGATAGAGAGAGAAAGGAGATATTGAGCGAGAAAGTTGAGGGAGGGATTAGGTGTTCAGTGAATGTCCAACTTGGCGGTGTGACATGGGTTGACATAATTAAAGATTGTGAGAAAGTGAGCGAGGTTAGAGTAAATTTCTTGTGCTTGAGAGATAGAGAGAGAGTTATTCTTTCTTGTGAGCGAGTGGTAGAGATAGAGATAGAGAGATAAGAGAGATATTGAGCGAGAAAGTTGAGCGAGGAATTACGTGTTCAGTGAATGTCTAACTTGGTGGTGTGACATGAGTTGACATAATTAAAGATTGTGAGAAAGTGAGCGAGGTTAGAGTCAGTTTCTTGTGCTTGAGAGATAGAGAGAGAGTTAGTCTTTCTTGTGACCGAGTGGTAGAGATAGAGATAGAGAGAGAAAGGAGATATTGAGCGAGAAAGTTGAGCGAGGGATTAATATATGAAGATAATAATAATAATAATAATAATAATAATAATAATAATAATAATAATAATAATAATAATAATCCTACTGGTTGGTGAATATTTGCAAATGTTGAAATTATATTAAACTATATTCTAAATCTGAGAGAGAGAGAGAGAGAGAGAGAGAGAGAGAGAGAGAGAGAGAGAGAGAGAGAGAGAGAGAGAGAGAGAGAGAGAGAGAGAATGACACACACACACACACACACACACACACACACACACAGCTCCCTCTCTCTCTCTCTCTCTCACACACACACACACACATACATACATACATACACACACACCTCTCTCTCTCTCTCTCTCTCTCTCTCTCTCACATCAAAACAATTGTAGGAGGACGAGGAAGAAGAAGAAGGAGGAGGAGGAGGAGGAGGAGGAGGAGGAGGAGGAGGAGGAGGAGGAGGAGGAGGAGGAGGAGGAGGAGGAGGAAGAAGAGGAGGAGAAGGAGGAGGAGGAGGTAAGATGAAGAAGAGGAAGAGGAAGAGGAATGAGGAAGAAGAGGAAGAGGAATATATACGAGAGAGAGAGAGAGAGAGAGAGAGAGAGAGAGAGAGAGAGAGAGAGAGAGAGAGAGAGAGAGAGAGAGAGAGAGAGAGAGAGAGAGAGAATACCAACAGCTTGCAAATAGACTTTCATATTTCCCGTTATTTCAGCAACTCCCACCCTTATTTCCCCACATTTCATAGGCCTAAGGGAGAGATGAAGGACACGGCCTACCTCTTGTACCATCCAGTAGGCCTAGGCAGCAGTAATGGCGGAGATAGGACCAAAAAGAATAAAATTTTAAACTGACATCACTGACTTGACTTCTTCTTCCTCTTCTTGTGTGTGCTGATGTAAACATGGCGGCATTCGAGTCAGCGTGAATTTTTTTTATTTACTTAATTTTTGAGATTATTTTAAGGATTATTTAAAATTTTCTTGCTTTAAAAATATTGTTGATTTATGTATTGTTTTTTTTTATGTCAAAGCTGTTGTTTATCTTTCACATATATAATTTTCTATATCTCGATGTTTTAATGAATTTCTCTCTCTTTTATTTCCTATTATGACTCGAGACAAAACTCGGAAAAATATATAATCTAACTTTATAAGATTAAATATATTAAAAAAATAGCCCAAAATAGCCAAAATATACCAATATGGCGGGTGAAAGAATTAATATTTGCTTGAAAAAACTCAAAATGACATAATACCGACAAAATCTCTCAGAAGAAACTCAAAAAAATATATATTGTAATTTTTTTTAAACGTAATATACTCAAATAAATATGAAAAATAGAGAAAATAGCCCAACATGGCGACTGACTGAGTGGCATCTGGCAGAAAAAAAATATAAAAATAATAAAATATATATTGTACTTGACCAGGCAAGGTGAAAAAATCATAATAAACATAAAAATTAAATCAAAGACTCATAATATATAAAGAAATTGATAAAGAAGACCAAAATGGCGACTGAAGTACATGCTTTCATCCTCCTTCAAAAAAAAATCAAAATCACTTAATAAGAACGAAACTTGACCGGACAAACTCAAAAAAGCTATATCATAATTTTTAAAGTCAAAATATACTCAAACAATGGCCAAAAATAGAGAAAATAGTTCAAAATGGCGATTAAGAGGCACAACTATTTAAATGAAAAAAACAAAAGTCGTGAAAAATATATAGATATTCACCGGAAAAGGCTTAAATATATATAATAAATTTAAATACACCGTAATATACCGAAAAATAAGCCAAATAAAGACGAAAAACATCAAAATGGCGGTTGAGAAGCGACCAGAGAGCAGTAGTATTTGCGTGAAAAAAATATGAAAATAGTTAAAAAGCCATTTTAGCTCACCGGACAAAGCCAAAAAATACTATTCAAATTTTTTAAACACCGAAAATAGTACGCATTATGCCAAAAATAGTCAAAATAGTCCCAAGATGGCGACGATACTAAGGAAGCCGTGAAGAGAACCCCGTGTGTTAAGCTAACAAGCAGGAATGGCGGGGAAGGTCTCCTCATATTTTTGCTAATTTCTCCTCCCCTACGTCTCCCACGGCCGCTATTTTGCTGGAGAACATAGGCCTACTCTTCCTCTAGGCCTGAGCAAATTGGCAAGCCCAGGAATTAACGGGAAATAGAAGAAAATTGCCCAAATATCGGACACAGTGTTGCAAATTAGTGTTTGTTTTGGTTTTTGTGAAAATTTTTTATTTTTTTATTTTCATTTTTTTTGAGTGAAATTTTTTTAAGGAGAAAATTTTAATATTGGTGAGTTTGTTTGTTTGTTTGTTTGTTTGTGTGCGTGCGTGCGTGCGTGCGTGTGTGTGTCTTCCTCATCCTCCTCCTCCTCGTCCTCCTCTCTTCTTCTTCTTCTTCTTCTTCTTCTTCGTCTTCGTCTTCTTCTTCTTCTTCTTGTTCTTGTTCTTATTATTATTCGTCTTCCTCCTCCTCCTCCTCTTCCTCCTCTTCCTTGTTTTTATTGTTATTCTTCCTCCGCTTCCTCCTCCTCCTCCTCCTCTTCTTCTTCTTCTTCTTCTTCTTCTTCTTCTTCTTCTTCTTCTTCTTCTTCTTCTTCTTCTCCTCCTCCTTATTGTTATTGTTCGTCTTCCTCCTCCTCCTCCTCTCCTTCTCCTCCTCCTTCTTCCTTGTTCGTTATCTTTCTCTCTCTCTCTCTCTCTCTCTCTCTCTCTCTCTCTCTCTCTCTCTCTCTCTCTCTCTCTCTCTCTCTCTCTCTCTCTCTCTATCAATAATTATAGGTTAGGTTAGGTTAGGTTAATATTTTTGAAATTTACTCAGATTTGGTTAGGTTTACAAGGCTAGCATTTGGTGAAGTTAGAGATTAAAGATTGAGCTATCTCTAACTCACTCACTTTCTCTCTATCTTTAATCCTTCCTTTAATATGAGCAAAAAAATAGAGAGAGTCATTGTAATTTTTTTGGTTTGCATTGCTACACTAGTTAACATTTTTCAAGTTTACTCAGATTTGGTAAGGTTTACAAAGTTGGGATTTGGTGAAGTTAGAGATTAAAGATTGAGCTATCTCTAATTCACTCACTTTCTCTCTATCTTTAATCCTTGCTTTAATATGAGCAAAAAAATAGAGAGAGTCATTGTAATTTTTTTGGTTTGCATTGCTACACTAGTTAACATTTTTCAAGTTTACTCAAATTTGGTAAGGTTTACAAGGTTGGCATTTGGTGAAGTTAGAGATTAAAGATTGAGCTATCTCTAATTCACTCACTTTATCTCTATCTCTAATCCTTGCTTTAATATGAGTGAAAAATTAGAGAGAGTCATGGTAATTTTTTTGGTTTGCATTGCTACACTAGTTAACATTTTTCAAGTTTACTCAGATTTGGTAAGGTTTACAAGGCTAGCATTTGGTGAAGTTAGAGATTAAAGATTGAGCTATCTCTAATTCACTCACTTTATCTCTATCTTTAATCCTTGCTTTAATATGAGCAAATAAATAGAGGGAGTCATCTGTAATTTTTTTGGTTTGCATTGCTACACTAGTTAACATTTTTCAAGTTTACTCAAATTTGGTAAGGTTTACAAGGTTGGCATTTGGTGAAGTTAGAGATTAAAGATTGAGCTATCTCTAATTCACTCACTTTCTCTCTATCTTTAATCCTTGCTTTAATATGAGCAAATAAATAGAGAGAGTCATCTGTAATTTTTTTGATTTGCATTGCTACACTAGTTAACATTTTTCAAGTTTACTCAAATTTGGTAAGGTTTACAAAGTTGGGATTTGGTGAAGTAAGAGATTAAAGATTGAGCTCTCTCTAACTCACTCACTTTCTCTCTATCTTTAATCCTTTCTTTAATATGAGCAAATAAATAGAGAGAGTCATGGTAATTTTTTTGATTTGCATTGCTACACTAGTTAACATTTTTCAAGTTTACTCAGATTTGGTAAGGTTTACAAAATTGGGATTTGGTGAAGTTAGAGATTAAAGATTGAGCTATCTCTAATTCACTCACTTTCTCTCTATCTTTAATCCTTGCTTTAATATGAGCAAAAAACTGACTGTCACCATCTCGGCTTTCAGATGCTGAGAGAGAGATTCACCACCACCACCACGACCACCACCGCCATCATGACTTGACTCCCGGTTCCTCCCTCTTTCTCTCTCCCTCTTCCCTCTCCCTCTCTCTTTAATCCAAGATGGCCGACAGGATGGCACGGCGGAGGGTCAAGTTGTATGCCCTGAACGCCGACCGCCAATGGGACGACAGAGGCACCGGTCACGTGACTTCAGCGTAAGTTCACTCGCTCAACTTAATCGCTCAATATCTCTGACATCTTTACGTCTCTCGCTCTACCACTCGCTCGCAAGATAGACCGACCCTCGCTCTATCTTTAGACCCCAAGCAGTCCCCTGTACCCTTGCTCACTTTCTCACTATCTCTAATTTCCTACAGGTATGTGGAGAGGCTGAAGGGGATGTCGCTGCTGGTCCGAGCGGAGAGTGACGGATCTCTACTGCTTGAGTCCAGGATTCAGGCAGACACAGCCTATCAGAAGCAGCAAGGGACTCTAATTGTGTGGAGCGAAGGAGAGAACTTTGACCTCGCTCTCAGTTTCCAAGAGAAGGCCGGGTGTGACGAGATATGGGAGAAAATATGTCAGGTACGTACGAATGTTTGCCTCTTTATCGCTTCGTATCTCGGCGATCATTCCGCCCGGGGTTTTGGTTTCCGCAGGGGGCTCTCTCTGATCCTCGCTCTGTCTCTGGGTGTTCGAGTTTTCGCTCTCCTCTCGCTCGTTTGTGAGATATCTTTAATTTTCTCCACCTGTGTTGTGTGCGTGTGAAGGTTCATTGCCTTGTCAAATCTCTCGCTCAACTTCGTCGCTCAATATCTCCGACATCCTGACACCTCTCGCTCCACCACTCGCTCACAAGATAGACCGACCCTCGCTCTATCTCCCGACCCCAAGCAGTCCCCTGTACACTCGCTCACTTTCTCACTATCTCTAATCTTCTCGACACGTGTACTGACGACGGCTGGAACACGCTCCCCTGACATCAATTCACTCGCTCGACTTTATCGCTCTTTATCTTGCACATCCTCGCTCGGACGGCTACGCCACTCGCTCGGCACTCGCTCTAATCCTCGCTCTACCCGCAGGTCCAAGGCAAGGACCCCAGTGTGGATATAACTCAAGATATCGTGGAAGAAAGTGAGGATGAGAGGTTTGAGGATGTGACAGACTCGAATCCCTGGGTGGAGCTGCCCCCTTGTGAGACTGGCAGGCTGGAGGACATCAATGAGGTAGTGGTGGTGGTGGTGCTGGTGTTGTTGTTGTTGTTGTTGTTGTTGTTGTTGTTGTTATTATTATTATTATTATTATTATTATTATTATTATTATTATTATTATTATTATTATTATTGTTGTTGTTGTAACTATTACTACTACTACTGCTACTACTACTACTACAATTTCTTCTTCCTCTTCCTCTTGTTCCTCCTCCTCCTCCTCCTCCTGTTCTTGTTCTTCTTCCTTCTTGTTCTTCTTCTTGTTCCTCCTCCTCCTCCTTCTCCTCCTGCTGTTCTTGTTCTTCTTCCTTCTTGTTCTTCTTCTTGTTCCTCCTCCTCCTCCTTCTCCTCCTGCTGTTCTTGTTCTTCTTCCTTCTTGTTCTTCTTCTTGTTCCTCCTCCTCCTCCTCCTCCTGCTGTTCTTGTTCTTCTTCCTTCTTGTTCTTCTTCTTGTTCCTCCTCCTCCTCCTCCTCCTCCTCCTCCTCCTCCTCCTCCTCCTGTTCTTGTTCTTCTTCCTTGTTCTTCTTCTTGTTCCTCCTCCTCTTCCTCCTCCTGTTCTTCTTCTTTTCCCTTCTCTTCTTCTTCTTCTTCTTCTTCTTCTTCTTCTTCATCTTTGTCTCCTCCTCCTCCTCTTACCACCACCACAACTACTACTACTACTCCTACTCCTACTACTACTACCACTACTACCACTACTACAACTACTATAACTCTATAACCCCACAGGTGATCAGTAACTGCCTGCACAGCCCCGTTCGGAGGGAGAAACTCGCGATAGCCTTGGAGAACGAGGGCTACATTAAGAAACTGGTTGCCATTTTTCACGTCTGCGAGGATCTGGAGAACATCGAGGGCCTGCACATGCTTTACGAAATATTCAAGAACATTTTCCTGCTCAATAAGAACGCGTTGTTTGAGATCATGTTCGCTGACGACACAATATTTGACGTCGTTGGGTGTCTGGAGCACGACCCGTCAAGCCCGTTCCCACGTAGACATCGGCAGTACTTGAAGAGCATTGCTAAGTTTAAAGAGGTGTGTTGGTTTGGTTTGGTTAGGTTAGGTTAGGTTAGGTTAGGTTTGGTTAGGTTAGGTTAGGTTTGGTTTGGTTAGGTTAGGTTAGGTTAGGTAAGGTAGGTTAAGATAAGGTATAATTATGTTAGATTAGGTTAAGTAAAGTAAGGTGAGGTTAGGTAAGGTTAGGTTAGATTAGGTTAGGTTAGGTTAGGTTAGGTTAGGTTAGAGGTTAGGTTAGGTTAGGTTTGGTTTGGTTTGGTTAGGTTAGGTTAGGTTAGGTTTGGTTAGGTTAGGTTAGGTTTGGTTAGGTTAGGTTAGGTTATAATGTGTGTTTTTTTTTATTTTTTGAGTGGTTTTTAGATTTTTTTGAGTGTTTTTTAATTTTTGAATGTTTTTTTTATTTTTTTGAATGTTTTTTTTTAATTTTTGAATGTTTTTAAATTTTTGAATGTTTTTTTAATTTTTTGAGTGTTTTTTTAGTTTTTTGAGTGGTTTTTTAATTTTTTAGTTTTTTTTTTTATTTTTTGAGTGTTTTTTTTAATGTTTTCTTGTTTTTTAATGTTTTTCTTGTTTTTTTATTTTTTCATGTTTTTTTAAAATTTTTTCTTGTTTTTTTAAATGTTTTTCATGTTTTTTTTTATTTTTTCATATTTTTTTAATGTTTTTCATGTTTTTTGTTAATGTTTTGTATTTTTTTTAATGTTTTTCGCATTTTTTAAAATTTTTTGGTGTTCGTTTTCATCTTCGGCATTTATTTTTTATTTTTTATTTTTATTTGTGTTCTTAAAGTCATTTTTTTCTTATTTTTCTTGTATTTTTTTCTTTTATTATTTTTCTTTGTATTCTTAAAGTCATTTTTTGCTTTTTTTCTTCTATTTTTTGTAATTATTTTGCACTTTTTAACGGTTCCTGTTGTTTATAAAGTGATTTTTGTTGTTTTAAAAGTTCCTAAGATTCTTTTAAGAGTTTTCAAGTATATTTTTATTTTTTTTAAAGTATTTATAAGAATTTCTAAGTATTTTAAGACTGTTTAAGTGTATTATAAGGATTGTAAAGTATATTTTAATGGTTCTAAGGGTTTCTCAAGCGTTTTAAAGGGTTGTTTATGTTCTTTTAAGGGTTTTCAAGTACGTTTTTAAGTTTTTAAAGTATTTATAATGATTTCTAAGTGTTTTAAGAGTGTTTAAGTGTGTTATAAGGGTTCTAAAGTATATTTTAATGGTTCTAACGGTTTCTCAAGCGTTTAAAGGGTTGTTTACGTTCTTTTAAGGGTTTTCAAGTACGTTTTTAAGTTTTTTAAGTATTTATAAGAATTTCTAAGTATTTAAAGGCTGTTTAAGTGTGTTATAAGCGTTCTAAAGTATATTTTAATGGTTCTAACGGTTTCTCAAGTGTTTAAAGGGTTGTTTACGTTTTTTTAAGGGTTTTCAAGTACGTTTTTAAGTTTTTTAAGTATTTATAATGATTCCTAAGTGTTTTAAGGCTGTTTAAGTGTATTATAAGGGTTCTGAAGTATATTTTAATGGTTCTAAGGGTTTCTCAAGCGTTTAAAGGGTTGTTTACGTTCTTTTAAGGGTTTTCAAGTACGTTTTTATTTTTTTAAAGTATTTGTTATGATTTCTAAGTATTTTAAGGCTGTTTAAGTGTGTTATAAGCATTTTAAAGTATATTTTAAATGATTCTAAGGGTTTCTCAAGTGTTTAAAGGGTTGTTTACGTTCTTTTAAGGGTTTTCAAGTACGTTTTTAAGTTTTTTAAGTATTTATAAGGGTTCCTAAGTATTTTAAGGCTGTTTAAGTGTGTTATAAGCATTTTAAAGTATATTTTAAATGATTCTAAGGGTTTCTCAAGTGTTTAAAGGGTTGTTTACGTTCTTTTAAGGGTTTTCAAGTACGTTTTTAAGTTTTTTAAGTATTTATAAGGGTTTCTAAGTATTTTAAGGCTGTTTAAGTGTGTTATAAGGGTTCTGAAGTATATTTTAATGGTTCTAAGGGTTTCTCAAATGTTTAAAGGGTTGTTTACGTTCTTTTAAGGGTTTTCAAGTTCGTTTTTAATTTTTTTAAGTATTGATAATGATTTCTAAGTGTTTTAAGGCTGTTTAAGTGTATTATAAGGGTTCTAAAGTATATTTTAATGGTTCTAAGGGTTTCTCAAATGTTTAAAGGGTTGTTTACGTTCTTTTAAGGGTTTTCAAGTACGTTTTAAGGATTCTAAGTATGATTTAAGGATTTTTAAGTATGTTTTAAGGATTCTAAGTATGTGTTAAGGCTTGTTTATGTTCTTTTAAGGGTTTTTAAGTATGTGTTTAAGTATTCTAATTATGTGTTAAGGATTCTAAGTATGTTTCAAAGGGGTTATCTCTCTTGAAATGAATTTATTATTAAGTTTTATTGCTTGTTCTTTAAGGATAACACTCAAAACACACCCAATACACTCAAAACACCCAATACTCACTCAAAACACACTCAAAATACCCAAACACACTCAAAACACACCAAAACACTCTCAAAACACATCCAAAAACACTCAAAACACACCCAAACACACTCAAAAACACACCAAAACTCTCAAAACACACAAAAAACACCCAAACACACTCAAAACACACCAAAACACTCTCAAAACACACCCAAAAACACTCAAACACACTCAAAAACACACCAAAACTCTCAAAACACACCAAAAAACACCCAAAAACACAAAAAACACCCAAAACACACCCAAACACTCAAAACACACCAAAACACTCTCAAAACACACCCAAAAACACTCAAAACACACCCAAACACACTCAAAACACACCAAAAACACCCAAAAACACAAAAAACACCCAAAACACCCAAAACACACCCAAACACTCAAAACACACCCAAAAACACTCAAAACACACCCAAACACACTCAAAAACACCCAATACACTCTCAAAACACACCCAAACACACTCAAAAACACACCAAAACACTCAAAACACACCCAAACACATTCAAAAACACACCAAAACACCCAAAAAACACACAAAAACACCCCAAAACACCAAAAACACTCAAAACGCACCCAAAAACACACCAAAAACACACTAGGATCCCGTCTCTCTCTCTCTCTCTCTCTGTCTGTGTGTGTATCTTTCTCAAACACTCTCTCTCTCTCTCTCTCTCTCTCTCACAGGTCATCCCTATTGAGAACTCGGAACTCCTGAGCAAGATTCACCAAACTTACCGAGTGCAGTATATTCAGGATGTTGTGCTACCCACCCCTGCCGTCTTCGAGGAAAACATGCTGTCTACACTATCCTCGTTCATCTTCTTCAACAAAGTGGAGATCGTGTCGCTTATACAGGTGCGTGAAGCGGTCGTGTCGTGTATAGGGTAAGCGGTCTGTCGCTTATAGAGCTTTTAATTGGACGAAAAGTGGGATTAATAGCTTTTATAGATGTGTAGAGGGTTCGTGTCGCTTATAGTGGCTTGTGAAGGGGTCGCGTCGTCTATAGTGGGTGTGTGGCAGTATTTCTGTCGCTTATAGAACTTTTAATTGGACAAAAAGTGGGATTAATAGCTTTTATAGATGTGTAGAGGGTTCGTGTCGCTTATAGGGGCTTGTGAAGGGGTCGCGTCGTCTATAGTGGGTGTGTGGCAGTGCTTCTGTCGCTTATAGAACTTTTAATTGGACGAAAAGTGGAATTAATAGCTTTTATAGATGTGTAGAGGGTTCGTGTCGCTTATAGTGGCTTGTGAAGGGGTCGCGTCGTCTATAGTGGGTGTGTGGCAGTATTTCTGTCGCTTATAGAACTTTTAATTGGACGAAAACTGGGATTAATAGCTTTTATAGGTGTGTAGAGGGTTCGTGTCGCTTATAGTGGCTTGTGAAGGGGTCGCGTCGTCTATAGTGGGTGTGTGGCAGTGCTTCTGTCGCTTATACTTGTCAATGCACAGTTATTTTAGCTTAAAAGATCCAAAAAAATGCGTAATTGGTTTAAATAATGGCTAAAATATCTCTCTCTCTCTCTCTCTCTCTCTCTCTCTCTCTCTCTCTCTCTCTCTCTCTCTCTCTCTCTCTCTCTCTCTCTCTCCCAAAAATCTTCAATTCTCTTCATTTTTCTCCTTTTCCCATCAAAATCCGTAACCCATCCACTGTCTCTCTCTCTCTCTCTCACTCTCTCACTCTCTCACTCTCTCTACAGGAGGACGAGAGGTTCCTGAGCGAGCTGTTCCACCAGTTGAGCGGAACAGACGACGACATCCCGGTGGAGAGACGTCGAGACCTGGTCTTGTTTCTGAAGGAGTTTTGCACTTTCTCTCAAACTCTGCAGCCCACAAGCAGAGAGGCGTTCTTCAAGGTACAGGGTGTGGTACAGGGTGCAGCAGGGTGTGTGGCAGGAGTGTGGCAGGGTGCAGCAGGGTGCGGCAGATGTGTAAATGTGTGTGTGTGTGAACTGTGGATGTGATTGTGACAGGCTGTGTGTGTCTGACAGGGTGCGGCAGGGTGTGTGTGTGTGTGTGTGTATGTGTGTGTGTGTGTGTGTGTGTGTGTGTGTGTGTGTGTGTGTGTGTGTGTGTGTGTGTGTTAGGCTTTATCATAGTATCTCATAAATTAAGGGTGTTTTTGTGTGTTTAAGGGTATTTTAGGGTTGTTTGGCATGATTTAAGGGTGTTTAAGGGTGTTTTTGGGTCATTTAGCATGATTTCAGGGTGTTTAAGGGTGTTTTTGGGTCATTTAGCATGATTTAAGGGTGTTTTTGGGTCGTTTAACATGATTTCAGGGTGTTTTAGGGTTTTTGTTAGTTTAGCATGATTTAAGGGTGTTTTGGGGTTGTTTAGCATGATTCAAGGGTTTTTAAGGGTGTTTTTGGGTTGTTTAGCATGATTTCAGGGTGTTTAAGGGTGTTTTTGGGTTGTTTAACATGATTTCAGGATGTTTAAGGGTGTTTTTGGGTTGTTTAGCATGATTCAAGGGTGTTTAAGGGTGTTTTTGGATTGTTAAGCATGATTTCAGGGTGTTTAAGGGTGTTTTTGGGTCATTTTGGCATGATTTAAGGGTGTTTAAGGGTGTTTTTGGGTCGTTTAGCATGATTCAAGGGTGTTTAAGGGTGTTTTTTGGGTAGTTTGGCATGATTTAAGGGTGTTTAAGGGTGTTTTTGGGTCATTTAGCATGATTTAAGGGTGTTTTTGGGTCGTTTAACATGATTTCAGGGTGTTTTAGGGTTTTTGTTAGTTTAGCATGATTTAAGGGTGTTTAAGGGTGTTTTTGGGTAGTTTAACATGATTTAAGGGTGTTTAAGGGTGTTTTTGGGTAGTTTAACATGATTTCAGGGTGTTTAAGGGTGTTTTTGGGTAGTTTAACATGATTTAAGGGTGTTTTAGGGTGTTTTTGGGTAGTTTGGCATGATTTAAGGGTGTTTTAGGGTGTTTTTTGGTTGTTTAGCATGATTTCAGGGTGTTTAAGGGTGTTTTTTGGGTTGTTTAACATGATTTCAGGGTGTTTAAGGGTGTTTTTGGGTCATTTAGCATGATTTAAGGGTGTTTTTGGGTTGTTTAACATGATTTAAGGGTGTTTAAGGGTGTTTTTGGGTAGTTTAACATGATTTTAGGGTGTTTAAGGGTGTTTTTGGGTTGTTTAGCATGATTCAAGGGTGTTTAAGGGTGTTTTTGGGTTTAGCATGATTCAAGGGTGTTTAAGGGTGTTTTTGGATCATTTAGCATGATTTAAGGGTGTTTTTGGGTCATTTGGCATGATTTTAGGGTGTTTTTGGTTGTGTTAGGGTAGTTTGGCATGATTTAAGGGTGTTTAAGGGTGTTTTTGGGTTGTTTAGCATGATTTAAGGGTGTTTTGGGTGATTTGGCATGATTTAAGGGTGTTTTTGGATGTTTTTGGGTTTAGCATGATTTAAGGGTGTTTTGGGTCATTTGGCATGATTTAAGGGTGTTTTTGGTTGTGTTAGGGTAGTTTAGCATGATTCAAGGGTGTTTAAGGGTGTTTTTGGGTTGTTTAGCATGATTTTAGGGTGTTTTGGGTCATTTTGCATGATTTAAGGGTGTTTTTGGATGTTTTTGGGTTGTTTAGCATGATTTAAGGGTGTTTTGGGTCATTTGGCATGATTTAAGGGTGTTTTTGGTTGTGTTAGGGTAGTTTAGCATGATTTAAGAGTGTTTTAGGGTTGTTTAGCATGATTTAAGGGTGTTTAAAGTCATTTGGCATGATTTAAGGGTGTTTTTGGATGTTTTTGGGTTGTTTAGCATGATTTAAGGGTGTTTTAGGATTGTTTAGCATGATTCAAGGGTGTTCAAGGGTGTTTTTGGGTTGTTTAGCATGATTCAAGGGTGTTCAAGGGTGTTTTTGGGTTGTTTAGCATGATTTAAGGGTGTCTCAGGGCTGTCTCAGGGTGTCTCAGGGTGTGTCAGGGTGTGGCAGGGTGCAAAATGACATACCAGTGAGTTGCATTCTAATATAGGGTGTTTTGAAGTCCCCCTAAGCATCGTTTTTGATAGATTAACAAGCTATTGGAGGCATTTGGTGTCGCTGGCCATAAGTAAGTCATCAGTCAACAGCGTCAAGGTAGTCCCAGGTCTCTTTCTGCTGTGACGGGGGATGAAACCCTTAAAAAGACCTTGCGACAAAAAATAATGATGTTTTTTACGCGTCTTGGCGGAACTGTCAAGGTTTTCCGAGACTTGGGAAACTTGTGGTGGCTTAGTGCAATTTGCTTTCATGTCAAGGTCACACTAAGGTCACACTAAGGTCACGGCAAGGTCACGCTGAAGCCAGGCCGCACCAACACCTCCAGTATTGACACAGTGTCGTTAAAAACACATTATTTTTCTGTAATTAAATTAGTTTCTCGTTTAGGCGACTTTGCTCTGTGTGTGTGTGTGTGTGTGTGTGTGTGTGTGTGTGTGTGTGTGTGTGTGTGTGTGTGTGTGTGTGACTACTACTACTATTACTGCTACTACTACTACTACTTCTGAAGTATCTTAAAGTTCCCTAAAACAGCCTAACCTAACTTAACCTAACCTAACCTAACCTAACCTAACCTAACCTAACCTAAAACAGCCTAGCCTAACCTAACCTAGCCTAACCTAACCTAACCTAACCTAACCTAACCTAAAACAGCCTAGCCTAACCTAACCTAACCTAACCTAACCTAACCTAACCTAACCTAACCTAAAACAGCCTAGCCTAACCTAACCTAACCTAACCTAACCTAACCTAACCTAACCTACCTTAAACAAAAAAATAGCCCAAATTATGTAAGTCTCCCCTCTTAAAAATAGCCCAAAAAAAAAGAAAATGGTTTATCTGAAGTAATATATCAGGAACCAGGACCCTACTACTACTACTACTACTACTACTACTACTACTACTTCTGCAGACATTAAGCTCCCTGGGGGTCCTGGGCGCCCTGGAGATCACCCTTGGGCTGGAGGATACCATGATCAAGGCAGCCTCGGTGGACGTCCTGAGCTACATAGTGGAATTCTCTCCCTCTATGGTGCGGGACTACATGATGCAGCAACAGCAGCTGCACAAGACAGAGGAGGTGAGGAGTACTGGTGAAAGTAGCCCAATTGATTTTAAAAAGTAGCCCAATTAACTTGAAAAATAGCCCTGTTGTCTCAAAAAGTAGCCCAATTGAGTCAAGAAGTAGCCCAATTGAATCAAGAAGTAGCCCAATTGTCTAAAAAAGTAGCCCAATTGAATCAAGAAGTAGCCCAATTGTCTAAAAAAGTAGCCCAATTGTCTCAAAAGTAGCCCAATTGTCTCAAAAAGTAGCCCAGTTGACTCAAAAAGTAGCCCAATTGTCTAAAAAAGTTGCCCAATTGTCTCAAGATAGCACAATTGTCTTAAAAAGTAGCCCAATTGACTAAAAAAGTTGCCCAATTGTCTCAAAAAGTAGCGCAATTTTCAAAAGATAGCCCAATTGTCTCAAAAGGTAGCCCAATTATCTCTAAAGATAGCCAGTTGTCTCAAAAGATAGCCCAAACTTTACTTTTCTCAATGTCAGATGCACCAACAGCATTGCTCAAAAAATAGCAATAGTAGTAGTATCTTTAAACTATCAAAACACACTGATAATTGGTTTAAACACACTAAAACCTTTAAAAAACACATCTAAACACAAGATAATTGGTTTGAACACACTAAAACGTTAAAAAAAACACACAAACACACAGATTATTGGTTTAAACACACTAAAACCTTTAAAAAACACATCTAAACACACTGATAATTGGTTTGAACACACTAAAACGTTAAAAAAAACACACAAACACACCGATAATTGATTTGAACACACTAAAACCTTTAAAAAACACATCTAAACACAAGATAATTGGTTTGAACACACTAAAACGTTAAAAAAAACACACAAACACACAGATTATTGGTTTAAACACACTAAAACCTTTAAAAAACACATCTAAACACACTGATAATTGGTTTGAACACACTAAAACGTTAAAAAAAACACACAAACACACCGATAATTGATTTGAACACACTAAAACCTTTAAAAAACACATCTAAACACAAGATAATTGGTTTGAACACACTAAAACGTTAAAAAAAACACACAAACACACTGATAATTGGTTTGAACACACTAAAACGTTAAAAAAAACACACAAACACACCGATAATTGGTTTGAACACACTAAAACCTTTAAAAAACACATCTAAACACAAGATAATTGGTTTGAACACACTAAAACGTTAAAAAAAACACACAAACACACCAATAATTGATTTGAACACACTAAAACCTTTAAAAAACACATCTAAAAACACCGATAATTGGTTTGAACACACTAAAACCTTTAAAAAACACATCTAAACACAAGATAATTGGTTTGAACACACTAAAACGTTAAAAAAAACACACAAACACACCGATAATTAGTTTGAACACACTAAAACGTTAAAAAAAACACACAAACACACAGATAATTGATTTGAACACACTAAAACCTTTAAAAAACACATCTAAACACAAGATAATTGGTTTGAACACACTAAAACATTAAAAAAAACACACAAACACACTGATAATTGGTTTGAACACACTAAAACGTTAAAAAAAACACACAAACACACTGATAATTGGTTTGAACACACTAAAACGTAAAAAAAAAACACACAAACACATCGATAATTGGTTTGAACACACTAAAACCTTTAAAAAACACATCTAAACACACACAAACACAGGTAACTATTTTAAACAGTCTAAAATCTAAAAAAAACGCATCAAAACACATCTAAACATACGTATAACTATTTTGAACACTAAAAACTTTAAACAAAACACACAAAAACACCTTTATTTATCAATCAGCTAACTTGACGTCCCTTCCCACAGGAGCAGTACTTGTTGAACATCATTATAGAACAAATGGTGGTGGATTCCGACCCTGAGATGGGCGGTGCGGTTCAATTAATGGGTATCTTAAGAATCCTTATTGACCCAGAGAATATGCTGGCCACCGTTACCAAGTCCGAACGCGCTGACTTTCTCGCCTTTTTCTACAAACACTCCATGCACTATCTTGTCGGTGAGTGGGGCGAAAGATAGAGCAAGGGTTTCTCTACGCGTGGGTGTCTTGTTTAGAGTTAGAGCTAGCTTACTTTTAGAGCTATCTCACTTTAAACGCGAAGGTGTGTGTCAGTTTTTCATGATTTCAGCTTTGTGGTCATGTAAGTTTTTTTCATTTTTCTTTACTTTCTAATTGATCAGTGTGCATGGGATTAGAGTGAGAGATAGAGCAAGGGTTTCTCTACGCGTGGGTGTCTTGTTTAGAGTTAGAGCTAGCTTACTTTTAGAGTTATCTCACTTTAAGCGCGTAGGTGTGTGTCAGTTTTTCATGATTTCAGCCTTGTGGTCATGTTAGTTTTTTTCATTTTTCTTTACTTTCTAATTGATCAGTGTGCATGGGATTAGAGTGAGAGATAGAGCAAGGGTTTGGCTACGTGTGGGTGTCTTGTTTTTAGTTAGAACTAGCTTACTTTTAGAGCTATCTCACTTTAAGCGCAAAGGTGTGTGTCAGTTTTTCATGATTTCAGCCTTGTGGTCATGTTAGTTTTTTTCATTTTTCTTTACTTTCTAATTGATCAGTGTGCATGGGATTAGAGTGAGAGATAGAGCAAGGGTTTGGGTATACGTGGGTGTCTTGTTTAGAGTTAGAGCTAGCTTACTTTTAGAACTATCTCACTTTAAGCGCGAAGGTGTGTGTCAGTTTTTCATAATTTCAGCCTTGCGGTCAGATTAGATTTGTTTTGTTTTGTTTTTTTAATGTGTTTATAATGTACTGTTGTGTGTGGGATTAGAGTGAGAGATAGAGCAAGGATGTGGCTATGTATGAATGCCTGGTTTAGGATTAGAGCTAGCTTACTTTTAGAGATATTTCACTTTTTGTGTAAGTATGTGAGGTGATTAAATGTCAAGAATAAGAGATAGTTTAGCTTACTTTTTTGCTCATATTAAAGAAAATATTAGAGATAGATAAGAACCAAGTGAGATAGAGTTAGCTTAACCCTTCACCTTTAACCCCACCAAACACCAACACCACACACCAATCCAAACACACTGAAAAATAAAAGAAAAGGAAAAAAAAATGCATAGCCGAGAAATAGAGAGAAATTTTTAGAGATAGTTTTTTGCTCATATTAAAGAAAGTATTAGAGATAGATAAGAACCAAGTGAGATAGAGATAGCTCAACCCTTCACCTTTAACCCCACCAAACACCAACACCACACACCAATCCAAACACACCGAAAAATAAAAGAAAAAGAAAAAAAGTGCATAGCTGAGAAATAGAGAGAAATTTTTAGAGATAGTTTTTTGCTCATATTAAAGAAAGTATTTGAGATAGATAAGAACCAAGTGACATAGAGATAGCTCAACCCTTCACCTTTAACCCCACCAAACACCAACACCACACGTACACCGAAACCCCGAAAAAAAGCGAAAAACCACACCGAACCAAAACGTCAACATTCCCACATTCCGACACGAACGCAGCACGTTCCGAACAACGGCCGCTACTATTGCTAATATTTCTGGTTCTACTGCAGCTCCCTTACTGTCGAACACTGTGGGGGACGAGGTGGGACGCGAGGACTACCCATCGGCACAACTGCTGGCGCTTATCCTTGAATTGCTGGCGTTCTGCGTCGAGCACCATTCGTACCATATCAAAAACTATATAGTGCAGAGAGATTTATTAAAGAGGATATTGGTTTTAATGAAATCTAAGCACACTTTTCTGGTTCTGAGTGAGTATTTCTTCTTCCATGGGTAATTTGAGTGTGTTAGGGGGTTTTTAGGGTCGTTTAGCATGATTTAAGGGTGTTTAAGGGTTTTTTTTAGTTGTTTGGCATGAATTAAGGGTGTTTTTGGGTTGTTTGGTATGATTTAAGGGTGTTTTTAGGATTGTTTGGCATGATTTAAGGGTGTTTTAGGATCGTTTGGCATGAATTAAGGGTGTTTTTGGGTAGTTTAGCATGAATTAAGGGTGTTTAAGGGTGTGTTTGGGTAATTTGGCATGAATTAAGGGTGTTTAAGGGTGTTTTTGGGTTGTTTGGCATGATTTAAGGGTGTTTTGGTGTGTTTTGGGGTTCTTTTGCATGATTTAAGGGTGTTTTTAGGGTTGTTTAGCATGATTTAAGGGTGTTTTTGGGTCGTTTAGCATGATTTAAGGGTGTTTAAGGGTGTTTTTGGGTTGTTTGGCATGATTTAAGGGTGTTTTAGGGTCGTTTGGCATGATTTAAGGGTGTTTTTGGGTTGTTTGGCATGAATTAAGGGTGTTTAAGGGTGTTTTTGGGTTGTTTGGCATGAATTAAGGGTGTTTAAGGGTGTTTTGGGTCGTTTGGCATGAATTAAGGGTGTTTAAGGGTGTTTTTGGGTTCTTTTGCATGATTTAAGGGTGTTTTTGGGTCGTTTGGCATGATTTAAGGGTGTTTAAGGGTGTTTTTGGGTTGTTTGGCATGATTTAAGGATGTTTTTAGGGTCGTTTGGCATGATTTAAGGGTGTTTTGGAGTCGTTTGGCATGGATTAAGGGTGTTTTTGGGTTGTTTGGCATGATTTAAGGGTGTTTAAGGGTGTTTTTGGGTTCTTTTACATGATTTAAGGGTGTTTTTAGGGTCGTTTGGCATGATTTAAGGGTGTTTTGGGGTCGTTTAGCATGAATTAAGGGTGTTTAAGGGTGTGTTTGGGTAATTTGGCATGAATTAAGGGTGTTTAAGTGTGTTTTTGGATTGTTTGGCATGAATTAAGGGTGTTTTTGGGTTGTTTGGCATGATTTAAGGGTGTTTAAGGGTGTGTTTGGGTAATTTGGCATGAATTAAGGGTGTTTAAGGGTGTTTTTGGGTTGTTTGGCATGATTTAAGGGTGTTTTAGGGTCGTTTAGCATGATTTAAGGGTGTTTTTGGGTAGTTTGGCATGATTTAAGGGTGTTTTTGGGTCGTTTGGCATGAATTAAGGGTGTTTAAGGGTGTTTTTGGGTTGTTTGGCATGAATTAAGGGTGTTTTTGGGTTGTTTAGCATGAATTAAGGGTGTTTAAGGGTGTTTTTGGGTTGTTTGGCATGATTTAAGGGTGTTTTGGGATCGTTTGGCATGAATTAAGGGTGTTTTAGGGTTGTTTGGCATGATTTAAGGGTGTTTTTAGGGTCGTTTAGCATGATTTAAGGGTGTTTTTGGGTCGTTTAGCATGAATTAAGGGTGTTTAAGGGTGCTTTTGGGTTTGGCTTGAATTAAGGGTGTTTTAGGGTTGTTTGGCATGATTTAAGGGTGTTTTAGGTTTGTTTGGCATGATTTAAGGGTGTTTAAGGGTGTTTTAGGTTTGTTTGGCATGAATTAAGGGTGTTTTGGGTGTTTAAGGGTGTTTTAGGTCGTTTGGCATGATTTAAGGGAGAATAAGGGTGTTTTGGGTCATTTGGCATGATTTAAGGGTGTTTTTGGGTGTTTTAGGTTTGTTTGGCATGAATTAAGGGTGTTTTTGGGTGTTTAAGGGTGTTTTAGGTCGTTTGGCATGATTTAAGGGAGAATAAGGGTGTTTTGGGTCATTTGGCATGATTTAAGGGTGTATTTGGGTGTTTTAGGTTTGTTTGGCATGAATTAAGGGTGTTTTTGGGTGTTTAAGGGTGTTTTAGGTCGTTTGCCATGATTTAAGGGTGTTTAAGGGTGTTTTTGGGTCGTTTGGCATGAATTAAGGATGTTTAAGGGTGTTTTGGGTCATTTGGCATGATTTAAGGGTGTTTTAGAACCATTTGGCATGAATTAAGGGTGTTTTTAGGTGTTTAAGGATGTCTTCGGATCGTTTGGCATGATTTAAGGGTGTTTTGGATCATTTGGCATGATTTAAGGGTGTTTAAGATTGTTTTAGAGTCGTTTGGCATGATTTAAGGGTGTTTTTGGGTGTTTAAGGGTGCTTTAGGTCGTTTGGCATGAATTAAGGGTGTTTTTGGGTGTTTAAGGGTGTTTTAGGATTGTTTGAGATGTTACAAGTATGATTTAGGGTGTTTAAGGGTGTTTTAAGATAGTTTGGCATGTTTAAGGGTGGTAAGGGTGATGTAAGTGTTTTTAAGGGTGTTTTAAGGGAGCTTGGCATGTTTAAGGGTGTTTTAAGGGAGCTTGCATGTTTAAGGGTGTTTTAAGTGTTTTTAAGGGTGTTTTAAGGGAGCTTGGCCTGTTTAAGGGTGTTTTAAGTGTTTTTAAGGGTGTTTTAAGGGAGCTTGGCATGTTTAAGTGTGTTTTAAGTGTTTTTAAGGGTGTTTTAAGGTAGCTTGGCATGTTTAAGGGTGTTTTAAGTGTTTTTAAGGGTGTTTTAAGGTATCTTGGCATGTTTAAGGGTGTTTTAAGTGTTTTTAAGGGTGTTTTAAGGGAGCTTGGCATGTTTAAGGGTGTTTTAAGTGTTTTTAAGGGTGTTTTAAGGTATCTTGGCATGTTTAAGGGTGTTTTAAGTGTTTTTAAGGGTGTTTTAAGGGAGCTTGGCATGTTTAAGGGTGTTTTAAGTGTTTTTAAGGATGTTTTAAGGGAGCTTGGCATGTTTAAGGGTGTTTTAAGTGTTTTTAAGGATGTTTTAAGGGAGCTTGGCATGTTTAAGGGTGTTTTAAGTGTTTTTAAGGGTGTTTGGAGTGTTTGAGTGTTTAAATGACCCTTATACACTACTATACTACTACTATTACTACTACTTTTACTACTTTCCTTCTCTCCATCCCTGTATATTACTACTACTACTACTACTACTACTACTACTGTTTTCCTTCTCTCCATCCCTGTATATTACTACTACTATTACTATCACTACTACTACTACTACTACTACCACCAGTGCATTAACGACCGCTGTGCTTGTTCCAGGTGCCCTTCGGTTTATGAGGAAGATCATTGGATTGAGGGACGACTTCTACAACAGGCACATCGTTAACTCCAATCTGTTCGCCCCTGTTGTGGACGCCTTTGTCAGGAACGAAGGGAGATATAACCTTCTGGACTCAGCCATTATTGAAATGTTCGAGTACATTAAAGTGGTAGGTATTTGGGCGAGTTTTCTGTTCTAGCGGTTTTTTTTGGCTATTTTTCTGTGTTTTTTAGCGTTTTTTTGGGTTTTTATATAATTGGGCTAGTTTTGTGTTATCGTTTTTGGGCTATTTTTCTGTTTTTAGCATTTTTTGGGCTGTTTTTATATAATTGGGCTAGATTTTTGGGTGATATTGGGCTATCTTTGTGTGTTTTATTGTTTTTTTGGCTATTTTTCTGTTTTTTAGCGTTTTTTGGGCTGTTTTATATCATTGGGCTAGTTTTTGGTGGTATTGGGCTATTTTTATATTCTTGACTCGGCCATTATTGAAATGTTCGAGTACATTAAAGTGGTAGGTATTTGGGCGATTTTTCTGTGTTCTAGCGGGTTTTTTGGGCTATTTTCTGTTTTTTATCGTTTTTTGGGCTATTTTCTGTGTTTTTAGCGGGTTTTTTGGCTATTTTCTGTGTTTTTAGCAGGTTTTTGGGCTATTTTCTGTGTTTTTAGCAGGTTTTGGGCTATTTTTCTGTTTTAGCAGGTTTTTGGGCTATTTTTCTGTGTTTTTTTAGCGTTTTTTGGGCTGTTTTTATATCATTGGGCTAGTTTTTTTGGTGTTATTGGGCTATTTTTATATTCTTGACTCGGCCATTATTGAAATGTTCGAGTACATTAAAATGATAGGTATTTGGGCGATTTTTCTGTGTTTTTAGCGTTTTTTGGGCTATTTTTCTGTGTTTTAGTGGATTTTTGGGCTATTTTTTGTGCGTTTTTTAGTATTTTTGGGCTATTATATCATTGGGCTAGTTTTTTGGTGGCATTGGGTTTAGTGGTGGTATTGGGCTATTTTAGGTGTTATTGGGCTGTTTTTTTGGTTTTGGGCTAGTTTGCGATGTGATCAGTATTTTAGGGGTATGTTTGTGTGTGTTAGGGGCGTTTTGGGGTATGTTAGAGTGTTTTTGGGGTGTTTTTGGCAAATTTAAAGGTGTTAATGCAGTTTAGGGTTTTTTAGGGATGTTTAAGATAGTTTACAGTATTTTAGAGTGTTTTAAGGCAGTTTAGGTTAATTTAAGGGTATATTAAGGTAGTTTAGCTAATTTAAGGGTATTTTAAGGGAGTTTAGACAAATTTAAGGGTATTTTAAGACAGTTTAGGATAATTTAAGGGTATTTTAAGACAGTTTAGGCTAATTTAAGGTTATTTTAAGGCAGTTTACGCTAATTTAAGTATATTTTAAGGCAGTTTTGGCTAATTTAAGGGTATTTTAAGACAGTTTAGGATAATTTAAGGGTATTTTAAGGGAGTATAGCTAATTTAAGGGTATTTTAAGGCAGTTTAGGCAAATTTAAGGCAGTTTACGCTAATTTAAGGATATTTTAAGGCAGTTTAGCATATTTTAAGACAGCGTAGGCAATTTTAAGCTAGTCCAGTCTTTTTAATATTGTTTTAAGGGAGTTTAGACTAATTTAAGGGTATTTTAAGGCAGTTTAGGGAAATTTAAGGCAGTTTTGGCTAATTTAAGGGTATTTTAAGGCAGTTTTGGCTAATCTAAGGGTATTTTAAGGCAGTTTAGCTAATTTAAGGGTATTTTAAGGGAGTTTAGGTTAATTTAAGGGTATTTTAAGACAGTTTAGGATAACTTAAGGGTATTTTAAGGGAGTATAGCTAATTTAAGGGTATTTTAAGACAGTTTAGGATAATTTAAGGGTATTTTAAGGGAGTATAGCTAATTTAAGGGTATTTTAAGACAGTTTAGGCAAATTTAAGGCAGTTTACACTAATTTAAGGATATTTTAAGGCAGTTTTGGCTAATTTAAGGGTATTTTAAGACAATAGGATAATTTAAGGGTATTTTAAGACAGTTTTAGCTAATTTAAGGGTATTTTAAGGGAGTTTAGGTTAATTTAAGGGTATTTTAAGACAGTTTAGGATAATTTAAGGGTATTTTAAGGGAGTATAGCTAATTTAAGGATATTTTAAGGCAGTTTAAGCAAATCCCAACCACTAACTAATTCCCCACCACCACTACCACTGCAGGAGGACATCAAGGCATTGTGGGTAATGGTGGTAGAGCGATATGGAGAAGTCCTGGCCAGAGTCAACTACGTCCAGACCTTCCAGGCACTCCGACTGCGCTATGACCAGCACCAGGACCGCCTCAGGGACAGAGAGAGGGCCCCACCATTGGACGGGTCAGTATCGGCAGCGCAGGGCTTTAGGAACTCCTGTAGGGGCCTATAGGGGCTGGTTTAGGTTCTTATATGGGCTGTTTTTTAAGAGTTTAGTGGTTTAAAGAGTGTTTTAGGTGTTTTTTGGTGTTTTAAGGGTGTTTTTGGTGTTTTTAAGGGTGTTTTTTGGTGGTTTTGGTGTTTTTAAGGGTGTTTTGGTGTTTTGGGTGTTTTTAAGGGTGTTTTTGGTTTTTAAGGGTGTTTTTGGTGTTTTTAAGGGTGTTTTGGTGTTTTTAAGGTGTTTTTGGTGTTTTTAAGGGTGTTTTGGGTGTTTTTGGTGTTTTTAAGGGTGTTTTTGGTGTTTTAAGGGTGTTTTTAAGGGTGTTTTTGGTGTTTTAAGGGTGTTTTTGGTGTTTTTAAGGGTTTTTGGTGTTTTAAGGGTGTTTTTGGTGTTTTACGGGTGTTTTGGGTGTTTTTAAGGATGTTTGGGGTGTTTTTAAGGGTGTTGGGTGTTTTAAAGGGTGTTTTTGGTGTTTTAAGGGTGTTTTTGGTGTTTTAAGGGTGTTTTCAGTGTCTTAAGGGTGTTTTCAAGGGTGTTTGGGTCATTTTGAAGAGTTAAGGGTGTTTTTAAAGGTATTTTGGCTGTTTTAAGGGTGTTTTTGGTGTTTTAAAGGGTGTTTTTTGGTGTTTTTGGTGTCTTAAGGGTGTTTTCAAGGGTGTTTGGGTCATTTTGAAGAGTTAAGGGTGTTTTTAAAGGTATTTTGGCTGTTTTAAGGGTGTTTTGGGTATTTTAAGGGTGTTTTTAAGGGTGTTTGGGTCTGCATGGACAGCGCAGGGCATTAGCGACTGGTGTAGGGGCCTGTAGGGTGTTTTTAAGGGTGTTTTGGCTGTTTTAAGGGTGTTTTGGGTATTTTAAGGGTGTTTTTGGTGTTTTTAAGGGTGTTTTGGCTGTTTTAAGGGTGTTTTGGGTATTTTAAGGGTGTTTTTGGTGTTTTTAAGGGTGTTTTGGATGTATTTAAGGTATTTTTTATGTTTAGGGTTATTTAAGGGTGTTTTTGGTATATTAAGGGTGTTTTGGGTGTATTAAGGGTGTTTTAAGGGTGTTTTGGGTGTATTAAGGGTGTTTTGGGTGTTTTAAGGGTGTTTTTGGTGTTTTTAAGGGTGTTTTGGATGTATTTAAGGTATTTTTGATGTTTTTAGGGGTTATTTAAGGGTGTTTTTGGTATATTAAGAGTGTTTTGGGTGTATTAAGAGTGTTTTAAGGGTGTTTTGGGTGTATTAAGGGTGTTTTGGCTGTTTTAAAGGGTGTTTTTGGTGTTTTTAAGGGTGTTTTGGATGTTTTTAGGGTTATTTAAGGGTGTTTTTGGTATATTAAGAGTGTTTTAAGAGTGTTTTAAGGGTGTTTAGGGTGTTTTAAGGGTGTTTCAGGGACAGAAGATGGTGTTTTAGGGATATTTTGTCAATTTTAAGGACGTCTTTCATTTATTTTAAGTGTTTTCATTAATCAAACATTGGTTTACCACAACTACTGCAATTTCAGAGTCGGGGGAGTGGTTCGTGGTGGCGGTGGTGGTGGTGCAACAGCGGCGGCAGCAGGAGGAGGAGGAGGAGGGGGAGGAGGAGGAGGAGGAGGAGGAGGAGGGAGGTACAGAAGAGACTTGAGAGATCTTGAAGAGGAGGAAGAGATCTGGTTTAGCAGTGAAGACGAGGAGCTAGATGGCAGAGAAGGCATGGCTGTGTTACCACCTAGAGACACCTCTTTCCCCCCCATTGGTGAGTCTTGCGGGTGTGGGATTAGAGCGAGAGATAGAGCGAGGATTGGGCTACGTGTGGGTGTCTTGTTCACAGTTAGAGCTAGCTTAGTTTTAGAGCTATCTCACTTTTTGTGCAAGGATGTGTGTCAGGTTTTCGTGATTTCGGCCTTGCGGTCAGGTTAGTTTTTTTTATTTTTCTATACTTTCTGATGGATCAGTGTGCGTGGGATTAGAGCGAGAGATAGAGCGAGGATTGGGCTACGCGTGGGTGTCTTGTTCAGAGTTAGAGCTAGCTTAGTTTTAGAGCTATCTCACTTTTTGTGCGAGGATGTGTGTCAGGTTTTCGTGAATACGGCCTTGCGGTCAGGTTATTTTTTTTATTTTTCTATACTTTCTAATGGATCAGTGTGCATGGGATTAGAGCGAGAGATAGAGCGAGGATTGGGCTACGCGTGGGTGTCTTGTTCAGAGTTAGAGCTACCTTAGTTTTAGAGCTATCTCACTTTATGTGCAAGGGTGTGAGGTGAGAAAATGTTAAGAATAAGAGATAGTTACAGATACTTTTTCGCTCACTTTAGAGAAACGGTTAGAGATAGACCAAAAGTGAGCGAGGTGGAGATAGCTCAACCCTTCCCCTACAACCCCACGGAAAATCAACACCGCACACCACCCCAAACCCACAAAAAAACAAAAAAACAAACTTAACCCAAACAGAATACGAACCAGAAAGACAGTTTTTTCACTCACATTAGAGATAGCTTTTCACTCACATTAGAGAAACGGTTAGAGATAGGGCAAAAATGAGCGAGGTGGAGATAGCTCAACCCTTCCCCTACAACCTCATCGAAAATCAACACCGCAAACCACCCCAAACCCACAAAAAAACAAAAAAAGCAAACAACCCAAACAATACAAACCAGAGAGAGAGAGACGATATTTAGAGATAGTGAGATAGTTTTTTGCTCATATTAGAGAAACGATTAGAGATAGAGTGAAAGTGAGCGAGGTGGAGATAGCTCAACCCTTCCCCTACAACCCCACTGAAATTCAACACCGCACACCACCCCAAACCCACAAAAAAACAAAAAAAACAACCTTAACCCAAACAATACAAACCAGAGAGAGAGACGATATTTAGAGATAGTGAGATAGTTTTTTGCTCATATTAGAGAAACGATTAGAGATAGAGCGAAAGTGAGCGAGGTGGAGATAGCTCAACCCTTCCCCTACAACCTCACCGAAAATCAACACCGCACACCACCCCAAACCAACAAAAAAACAAAAAAAAACAAACTTAACCTAAACAATACAAACCAGAGAGAGAGACGATATTTAGAGATAGTGAGATAGTTTTTTGCTCATATTAGAGAAACGATTAGAGATAGAGCGAAAGTGAGCGAGGTGGAGATAGCTCAACCCTTCCCCTACAACCCCACTGAAATTCAACACCGCACACCAGCCCAAACCCACAAAAAAATGAATAAAACAAACTTAACCCAAACAGAATACGAACCAGAAAGACAGTTTTTTCAATCACATTAGAGACAGTTTTTCGCTCACATTAGAGAAACGATTAGAGATAGACCAAAAGTGAGCGAGGTGGAGATAGCTCAACCCTTCCCCTACAACCTCACCGAAAATCAACACCGCAAACCACCCCAAACCCACAAAAAAACAAAAAAAACAAACTTAACCCAAACAATACAAACCAGAGAGAGAGACGATATTTAGAGATAGTGAGCTAGTTTTTTGCTCATATTAGAGAAACGATTAGAGATAGAGCGAAAGTGAGCGAGGTGGAGATAGCTCAACCCTTCCCCTACAACCCCACCGAAAATCAACACCGCAAACCACCCCAAACCCACAAAAAAACCAATAAAACAAACTTAACTGATTTCAGAGAAGGAAACCGTGCAGGGTAACGCATCACCGCCTCCAGCATCTCCGAAGCAAACCACCACCACCACCACCACCACCACCACCACCACCACTACCACAACTGCAAAGACGTCTCCTCCAGCTACCACAACTACCACCACCACCACCACCACCCAGCCACAACTATCTGCTACTAATGTAATTGCCAACCTAAGAGAGATAATCGGGTTAGGACCATTAAATAGTAGTAGTAATAGTAGTAGTAGTAGTGGTGGTGGTGGTGGTGCAGCCTCGACCAATCAGCAGCCTCCGTCGTCCGTCTGTCTGTCCGTCGCTGCTGCTGCTGCTGCCACTGGTGCAAGGAAAAAGGTAAGCTACTACTACTACTACTACTACTACTACTACTACTACTACTACTACTACTACTACTACTACTACTACTATTACTACTACTATTACTATTCTTTTCAGGTTAGTCTTGTTGCCTATGATGAAAACTCAGATGAAGAAGAAGAAGAGGAGGAGGAGGAGGAAGACCAAGAGGAGGAGGAAGAGGAAGAAGAGGAGGAAGGAGGAGGAGGAGGAGGAGGAGGAGGAGGAGGAGGAGGAGGAGGACCAGTTGCGAAAAGACCAAGAATTTTAAGCGAGTGAGGAAGAGGAAGCTATTCTCTCTCTCTCTCTCTCTCTCTCTCTCTCTCTCTCTCTCTCTCTCTCTCTCTCTCTCTCTCTCTCTCTCTCTTCTCTCTCTCTCTCTCTCTCTCTCTTTGCCGCACAATTTTGTAATGAAAGAAAAGAGAAAGAGAGAGAGAGAGAGAGAGAGAGAGAGAGAGAGAGGAGAGAGAGAGAATTATCATGTGTACAAATTACAACTCCTTTCTCTCTCTCTCTCTCTCTCTCTCTCTCTCTCTCTCTCTCTCTCTCTCTCTCTCTCTCTCTCTCTCTCTCTCTCTCTCTCTCTCAGTGCCAGTGCAAAAATTAAAGAAAGTGAGAAAATGAACTCCATAGACTCTTTAAAGTGAGCGAGGAAGTTAAAGATAGCTCTCGGAAATTAGAGCGAGCGAGTGAGAGAGAGAGAGAGAGAGAGAGAGAGAGAGAGAGAGAGAGAGAGAGAGAGACTCGAGGCTTTTAGAGCGAGAGATAGAGACGATTTTAGAAAGAGAGAGAGAGAGAGAGAGAGAGAGAGAGAGAGAGAGAGAGAGAGAGATTTAAAGAAAATAAAGAAAATGAAGCAAAAAAAGAAAGAAGTATTTTTATAAACGATCTCTCTCTCTCTCTCTCTCTCTCTCTCTCTCTCTCTCTCTCTCTCTCTCTCTCTCTCTCTCTCTCTCTCTCTCTCTCGCATTCATAAATAAAAATAAAAATAGAAAAAAATATTATTATTATTATTATTATTATTATTATTATTATTATTATTATTATTATTATTATTATTATTATAAGAAGAGTGTCTGTCTGTCTGTATGTCTTGACCAGGGATGCGAAAATTATTATTATTATTATTGTTTTTTTATGATTATTATTATTATTGTTATTATTTTTATTATTATTGAAAGGTCCAAGTAATATTTTTTTTGTAATAATAATAATAATAATAATAATAATTGGAATGACTGTTTCTCTGGTTCTTTTCTATGTTGGAGGAGTTACTATCAATATAAAAGTATTTGATAATTAAAGTTATTTTTATTACACCTAATTGGGGTACTTATTACTACTGCTCATATTTATTTATTTATTTATTTTTAATCTTAAAGGAACGACTCATTTTTCTTATTTATTTTATTTTATTTTTCGATCTTAAAGGAACGACTCTCCTATTTATTTATTATTGCAAACTTAAATTAACGACTCATTTTTCTTATTTATTTTATTTTATTTTTCGATCTTAAAGGAACGACTCTCCTATTTATTTATTATTGCAAACTTAAATTAACGCCTTTTTTTTCTTATTTATTTTATTTTATTTTTTTTCGATCTTAAAAGAACGACTCCTATTTATTTATTATTTCTTGCAAACTTAAATTAACGACTAATTTTTTTTCTTATTTATTTAATTTTATTTTTCAGTCTTGAAGGAACGACTCTGCTTATTTTTTTTAAAGGAATGACTCATTTTTCTTATTTATTTTTTTCTTAAAGGAATGACTCAATTTTTTTCTTCATTATTTTTTTTTACATGGAACGACTCAATTTTTCTTACTTTTTTTCATAAAGGAACAACTGAAATTTTCAGATTTATTAATTTTTTTTTTATTTTCACTTTAGTCTCAAAGGAATCCATTAATTTTAATCAATTAATTATTATTATTTTTATTTCAAGGAATGACTGCTAATATATATATATATATATATATATATATATATATATATATATATATATATATATATATATATATATATATATATATATATATATATATATATATATATATATATATATATATATATATATATATATATATATATATATATATATATATATATATATATATATATATATATATATATATATATATATATATATATATATATATATATATATATATATATATATATATATATATATATATATATATATATATATATATATATATATATATATATATATATATATATATATATATATATATATATATATATATATATATATATATATATATATATATTTTATTCTTAAAGGAATGACTGCTAATATTATTTTTATTATAAGAAATATTACTATAATTAAAACTATTACTACTATTGGTTATGTATATATATATATATATATATATATATATATATATATATATATATATATATATATATATATATATATATATATATATATATATATATATATATATATATATATATATATATATATATATATATATATTATTGATTTATATTTATTTATTATGTGTTCCTTTACCCTAAAACAAATAGTAATAGTAATAGACTATCACTACTATCACCATAACTATCATTTAATATTTATTTATCATAATTTTTATTTAACTTTTATTAATTTTTCGACTGGAGAAAATAATCGTAAAAGAAAAATAAATTAAATAAATAAAATAAATGAGATAGAACCATTGGCCAAATTGACATGGCGGCGAGGGAACAAGAAGGGAGGGAGAGACAATTCCCATTAAAACTTTTCATCTGCAAATATTCCAGCCATCGGGAATTAAGCCGGCAGGGAAATACAACCAAAAGACGCGAAAATTACCGGAAAACTAACTGGTATGTGAAAATTCTCGGTATTTTTGGTGATAATGGAGAATTTTGGGGTTAAATAACAGGTGGTGTGTTTTGGCCTCAGGATTGCGGTTTTCATAATGGCGAATTTATTATTATTATTATTATTATTATTATTATTATTATTATTACTACAACTACAATTTCTCCTCCCACCACCACCATCACCGCCACCACTACTACTACCACTACTACTACTACTACTACTACTACTATTACGACAGGCGCCATGACCACCACCACCACCACCACCACTACTACTACTACTATTACGACTATTCTCTCCCCCCTTCCCCTCCCTCCCCCTGCCCTTGTACTATCCAGAGGGGACTATCCTGTACTATTTCTGCTCCGCTTGTTCCTCTCTGACCATTGAGGAGGAGGAAGAGGAGGAGGAGGAGGAGGAGGAGGAGGAGGAGGAGGAAGATCTTGGATATTATGGTCAAGATGGATGTTGGTACCCTAAAGTTCTTCCTCCTCTTCCTCTTCCTCCTCCTCCTCTCCTCCTCCTCTTCCTCCTCCTCTTCTTCCTCTTCTCTCTATTCCTCCTCCTCCTCTTCCTCTTCCTCCTGCAGTTACGTATCTTCCTCGTTATCCTCCTCC
>NW_026973670.1:470000-472500 GCF_035594125.1 Scylla paramamosain
GAAGAAGAGGCGGAGGAGGAGGAGGAAATTAAAGGAGGAAGACGAGGAAGACGATAAAGAGGAGGAGGAGGAAGTGAAAGAAGAAGAGGAGGAGGAGGAAATTAAAGGAGGAAGAGGAGGAAGACGATAAAGAGGAGGAGGAGGAGGTGAAAGAAGAAGAGGCGGAGGAGGAGGAGGAGGAAGGAACAGAAAGATAGAAGGAGGAAGAGGAAGAAGAAGGAAAAGGAGGAGGAGGAGGAGGAGGAGGAGGAAGAAGAAGAAGAAGGAGGAGAAGAAGGTGACTGACTCTCTCTCTCTCTCTCTCTCTCTCTTAATGCTCCTTGAGAGAGAGAGAGAGAGAGAGAGAGAGAGAGAGAGAGAGAGAGAGAGAGAGAGAGAGAGAGAGAGAGAGAGAGAGAGAGAGAGAATGTGCGTGTGTGTGTTTGTGTGTGATTGCCCGCGCGTCCCCCCCACCTCTCTCTCTCTCTCTCTCTCTCTCTCTCTCTCTCTCTCTCTCTCTCTGGGTATATAAAGAGAGAGAGTGCTTCTAGAGTCAAACACTTGCTTACATTAGAGCGAGAGGTGAGGAAGGTGGTGGTGGTAGTAGTAGTAGTAGTAGTAGTAGTAGTAGTAGTAGTAGTGGTTATATTGAAACGAAAATTAAGATTATTATTATTATTATCACTATTATTATTATTATTATTATCATTATTATTATTATTAAACAAAAACAATTTAATTTTCTCCCCATCAGCGTGGATGTAAACAAACCTACCAGCCAATCAGAGCCATGCATCTCCGTCACGTGACCCGCCTGCTGGTGACGTCACTGCTGATCTCGTCTGTGATTGGTGGACTCCCCTATGGCGCTAAACCAATTGACTGCTACCCTAAAACTGTCTTTGTTACTGTAGCTCAAGATGTCACGAGAGAGGTAAGTAGTAGTAGTAGTAGTAGTAGTAGTAATAGTAGTAGTAGTAGTAGTTGTTGTTGTTATTGTTTTGATAATAAATTTCTCGTTTTCTTCCTCCTTCTCCTTCTTCTTCTTCTTCTCTCTTCTTCTTCCTCTCTTCTCCTCCTCCTCCTTCGCTTTTTCTTTTCTTCTTCATCTTTACCTTCTCCTCCTCCTCCTCCTTCTCCTCCTTCTTCTTCTTCTCCTTCTTCTTCTTCTATCTCTTCTTCCTCCTCTCTTCCTCCTCCTCGTCTTTCTTTTCTTGTACATCTTTTCCTTCTCCTCTTCCTCCTCCTCCTTCTCCTCCTCCTTCTTCTTCTATCTCTTCTTCCTCCTCTCTTCCTCCTCCTCCTCTTTCATTTCTTCTTCATCTTTTCCTTCTCCTCTTCCTCCTCCTTCTCCTTCTTCTTCTATCTCTTCTTCTTCCTCTCTTCCTCCTTCTCCTCTTTCTTTTCTTGTACATCTTTTCCTTCTCCTCCTCCTCCTCCTCCTTCTTCTTCTTCTATCTCTTCTTCCTCCTCTCTTCTCCTACTCCTCGTCTTTCTTTTCTTGTACATCTTCTCCTCCTCCTCCTCCTCCTCCTCCTCCTCCTCCTAATGACCGGCCGTATATGAACAGGTGGCAGTTCCGACAAGAATATTCAAGAGCGAACTGGTCCCCAAGAGATTCGATTTGGACCGGATTAACAGCGTAACCGAAGACGTGATAGTGAGGTCCTACAGGGCCCAGCCGGTCACCACTACGGTTCATCAGGCAGTCGTTGAACTAGTCACCGTTTACGATTACAAGACTATCACGAAACAGCATCCGGTTGTGGCTACTATTGATTCGAATGTCCCCGTGCCGGTTACGGTTACGGATTGGAGCAATGTTATTAGCTACAGCATCAGTACTGGGCTTGTTCAGGTTACGGATGTGGTTCCGGTGTATCAAACGACTCTTGAAATTGTTCTGGATACGATTAAAAACACAAAGGTTGTTCCGGTTATCTCAACAGTCTGGGACACCAAGATAGTATACAGTACCTTATGTCCCAAACTGTACTATTAGCTGTAACGATAGTAGTAACTGTAGTAATAGTAATTTGACTACTATTACTACTACTACTACTTCTTCTACTATTTTATGAGTGATTTTCGATGCCATTGTTGTTGTTGTTGTTGTTTAGATAGTAGTAATTAAGTAATTCTATTTATATGTAGTAATAATGATAATGATAATAATAATGATGATGATGATGATTGTTCTGATTTTAATGATCCTCTCTCTCTCTCTCTCTCTCTCTCTCTCTAATGGTAATAATGATAATATAAATGAAGGAGGACGAGAAGGAGGAGAAAAGGAAGAGGAGGACGAAGAGAAGAGGAGGAGGAGGAGAAAGAGGAGGAGGAGGAGGAGAAAGAGGAAGAGGAGGAGGAGAAGGAGGAGGAAGAGGAGGAGAAGGAGGACTGTTCAATATTTAAACACAAGAATAACCAACACACACACACACACACACACACACACACACACACACACACACACACACACACACACACACACACACACACCTTAACCTTCCCCTTTGCT
>NW_026973670.1:482500-495000 GCF_035594125.1 Scylla paramamosain
AGGAACCGTAAACAGATTCTCCTGATGGTGTACGGTCAGTGAATCATCAGGTACTCAATCTGTAGGGGCTAGAGAGTGACAGTGGCTTAAAACAGCGGCGGGGCAAGAACCTGGCCTTCGGGGACTCTAAAGGAACCGTAAACAGATTATCCTGATGGTGTACGGTCAGTGAATCATCAGGTACTCAATCTGTAGGGGCTAGAGAGTGACAGAGGCTTAAAACAGTGGCGGGGCAAGAACCTGGCCATGGGGGACTCTTAAAGAAACCGTAAACAGATTTTCCTGATGGTGTACGGTCAGTGAATCATCAGGTACTCAATCTGTAGGGGCTAGAGAGTGACAGAGGCTTGAAACAGCGGCGGGGCAAGAACCTGGCCTTGGGGGAGTCTAAAGGAACCGTAAACAGATTTTCCTGATGGTGTACGGTCAGTGAATCATCAGGTACTCAATCTGTAGGGGCTAGAGAGTGACAGAGGCTTAAAACACCGTCGGGGCAAGAACCTGGCCATGGGGGACTCTTAAAGGAACCGTAAACAGATTTTCCTGATGGTGTACGGTCAGTGAATCATCAGGTACTCAATCTGTAGGGGCTAGAGAGTGACAGAGGCTTAAAATAGCATCGGAGCAAGAACCTGGCCATGGGGGACTCTTAAAGGAACCGTAAACAGATTTCCCTGATGGCGTACGGTCAGTGAATCATCAGGTACTCAATCTGTAGGGGCTAGAGAGTGACAGAGGCTTAAAACAGAGGCGAAGCAAGAACCTGGCCTTGGGGGAGTCTTAAGGAACACGGCAGGGGTGAGGCTGACACGGGTGAAGACAGGAAAGGCGTGAGAGACGTTTGAGGGTGGATACTTGAACACCTGAGAGAGAGAGAGAGAGAGAGAGAGAGAGAGAGAGAGAGAGACTGGCTTTTTTACTATTTCTACAAGGCCTACTACTACTACTACTATTACAAGGTCTACTACTAAGGGCTGGTCACTACTCCGGACTAGTCTGCATGAGAGAGAGAGAGAGACTGGCTAGTTTGCTTGTACTATTACTATTACTACTACTATTAATAAGTATGTATCAGGAATTAACGATAATGACAATATATATATATAAAAAAAACACTGGATAATTTAACGGTAAATAAATAATCTGTTAGTTAAATTTATTGCAGGCGAAAGACAATGAATATAAACAAAAACACTAATTACTGAACAAAAACTAGCTAAAATTAAAAAAAAGATTCCATTAAAAAAATACGGCAATTTTTATGGCATACATCAGGTACCGTAATTAAATAGTATTAGCAAAGATGAAAGGGAAACTGTTTTAATTCATTTCAAATCTCTTAAATTAAAACTAAGTCATAATACGGCATGGAAATAACACCATATATACAAAAAAATACGTAATATTTTATGGTATACAACAAATAGATAAGCAAACTGTATTAGCCGATATAAAAAAAAATATTTAACCCACTTCAAGTATCTAGAACCAAAACAAGCCAAAAATAACATTATACACCAAAAAAATACGAAGAACTTAAATACATATCCCAAATTAACAAATAATCACTATTAAGAAAGAAAATACAGAAATATTTATCCTCGCGGTCTCTCGGCCACCACGTCAGCTGGAAGCCTATGGTAAGGTATTGTAGATCGAGTTAACTTTCTTTATTTTTGTGAATTTCTCTCCCGTAAAACTCCCCCAGGCGCGCATCGTCCCTGGGATGTGTGCGTGAACTATCCCCGCACCTTTGGATAGTCAGATAGTCAAGGGGGGGTGGATAGTTCAGGAAATATGAAGAGAAATGACAGACCAGGTGGTAGATCAAATTTTTCGCTACAATATAATTTTTTTACTAGTCACTGGGATAGTCAGATAGTCAGTGGGGTAGTCAGGATAGTCATGGATAGTAAGAATAGTCACTGGGTTTTGCTGTATAGTAGTTTTTTATTGAGTTTTCTTGATAGTAATAGTAGCAGTAGTAGTATTGCGCGGCGGATAGTCAGGATGGTAGTTGCAGATAGTCAGAATAGTCATGTGGATAGTATTAGTGTTAATGATGTAATAGTAATAATTATGTATGTTTTCTTCTGACTACTACTACTACTACTACTACTACTACTACTACTACTACTACTACTACTACTATTACTACTATTACTACTACTATTTCAGAATGGTTACTACTGCTACCACCACCAGCAAGTGAACAACAACAACAACAACTACAACTACTATTACTACTACTACTACAATGACTACTACTACTACTATTACTACTACTTGAAATAGTACAGTAGTAGTATTAAGAATGGAAGAATCTGAGATGAAGAAGAAGAAGGAGGAAGAGGAGGAGGAGGAGGAGGAGGAGGAGGAGGAGGAGGAGGAGGAAGAGGAGGAGAGAGAGAGAAAAATAGAAAATGCAAACTCTTTTCCTCCTCCTCCTCTTCTTCCTTCACCTCCTCCTCCTCCTCTTCCTGCTCCTCCTCCTCCTCCTCTCTCTCTTCCTCCTCCTCCTCCTCGGATTATATATGGCCGGGTCGTACAAGGTGAAATAACACATCTTTTGATTACTATGAAGAAAGGAAGTAAATGGACTAGTACACAGGTGAGAGAGAGAGAGAGAGAGAGAGAGAGAGAGAGAGAGAGAGAGAGAGAGAGAGAGAGAGAGAGGGAGATATGTCTGTCTGTGCGTATGTGTGTGTGACAGAGAGAGAGAAACAAGAGAGAGAGAGAAAGATTATTATTATTATCATTATACTACTACTACTACTACTACTACTACTACTACTACTACTACTACTACTACTACTACTACTACTACTACTACTACTATTTGCAGACAGGAGAAGCCACAGACCCCTTGAGCGCACAACTACAAGGGCTCTACAACCAGATCGCGTCCCTGGATCCCCTAGGAAGTCTGCTGGAACCTCTCGAGTTTCTGGAACCCTTTCTCGCAGTCATAAGGTCGGAGGACACAACAGGACCAGTTACACGCGATGCCCTTGGTGCCGTCAACAGGTGCGGGTGTGTCTGGGTGTCTGCGGGTGTGTGTCTGGGTGTCTGCGGGTGTGTGTGACTGTCTGTGGGTGTGTCTGGGTGTTTGCGGGTGTATGGGAGTGTCTGGGTGTGTGTGTGTGTGTGTGTGTGTGTGTGTGTGTGTGTGTGTGTGTGTGTGTGTGTGTGTGTGTGTGTGACTACGACTACTATTACTGCTACTACTACTACTACTATTATTAATTTAATCTTACCAAACCTAACCTAACTACTACTACTACTACTACTACTACTACTACTACTACTACTACTACTACTACTACTACTACTTCTACTACTAATTTAATCTTACCAAACCTAACCTAACCTCCTGCTCCTCTTCCTCCTCCTCCTCGTCCTCCTCCTCCTCCTCCTCCTCCTCCTCCTCCTCCTCCTCCTCCTCCTCCTCCTCCTCCTCCTCCTCCTCCTCCTCCTCCTCCTCCTCCTCCTCCTCTTCACAAGATGACCACTTTACAGAATGCTTGGGTACGGTCTTTTGGACCCCCCCCCGGTGGCCCCCCTGCACCACCACCACCACCACCACCAGCACCACCACCAGCACCGCCTTGCCAGTGTGTCAGCAGCAGCAGAAGGCATCTCCTCTGCTGTGACTCGGGCAAGGTTCATCGGGACGGAATCAGCAGCGGATGAGGCGGTTTTGTTCGGCATCTTGTGGGTTCTCCGGGCCCTTGTACTATCCAGGGCGGGTGTACTATTAAGCAACGATAGTATTTGTGAGATTCTCAATTCTGCGTTCAGGTGAGTTCGCGTTCTGTGAGTGTTTGGGCTGTTTTTTGTGGCTTTTTGGGCTGTTTGTGGAGTGTTTGGGCTGTTTTTGTGAGTGACTGGGCTGTTTTTGTGAGTATTTGGGCTGTTTGTGTGACTTTTTGGGCTATTTTTGTGACTTTTTGGGCTGTTTTTGTGACTTTTTGGGCTGTTTGTGTGAGTGCTTGGGCTGTTTTTTGTGTGTTTGGGCTGTTTTTGTGACTTTTTGGGCTGTTTTTGTGACTTTTTGGGCTGTTTTGTGAGTGTTTGGGCTGTTTTGTGAGTGTTTGGGCTATTTTGTGACTTTGGGCTGTTTTGTGAGTGTTTGGGCTGTTTTGTGAGTGTTTGGGCTATTTTGTGACTTTGGGCTGTTTTGTGAGTGTTTGGGCTGTTTTGTGAGTGTTTGGGCTGTTTTTTGTGACTTTTTAGGCTACTTTTGTGATTTTTTGGGCTGGTTTGTGACTTTTTGGGCTGTTTTGCGACTGTTGGGCTGGTTTTGGGAGTGTTTGGGCTGTTTTGTGAGTGTTTGGGCTGTGTTTGACTATTTTGTGACTATCTGGGCTGTGTTCGACTATTTTGTGACTATTTTTCAATTGATTTTGTCTATTTTTTTACTATTACTATTTTTGACTTGGGTTTGTACTATTTGGGACTATTTTGGGACTATTCTTGACCATTTTTGTACTATTTGACTATCCTTGGCTATTTTTGAATTATTGGACTATTCTTGACTATTTTTGGACTATTTGTGACTATCCTTGGCTATTTTTTCATTTATTGGGCAATTATTGACTATTTTTGGTGTATACTGTACTATTTGTTGACTATTCTTGACTATTTTTGATGTATACTGTACTATTTGTTGACTATCCTTGACTCTTATTGAGTTAGTGGACTATTTGTTGACTATCCTTGACTATTTTTGAGTTATTGGACTATTTGTTGACTATGACTATTTTGTATTATTATTAGTAGTAGTAATAGTAGTAGTAGTAGTAGTATTAGTATGACATTTAAAAATCATTACTATTTTGACTATCTTAAACTATTTACTATTCATGCATTTGAGTTTTTTTTTACTATTTTAACAATTTTTGACTATTTTGGACTAGAAACAAACAAACTCATACACATAACTATTCATCTACTACTACTACTACTACTACTACTACTACTACTACTACTACTACTACTATTGATTATCAGATTCTCTTGCAACGTACAAACAAACAAACAAACAGTATGAAAAATAGTCCAGAAATTGTGAAAATAGTCTAATAGTATTTCATTGTAGTACCTGGATAGTAAAGAATAGTATCTGGATAGTTGGAAAATGACTATTCTTGTATTTGTGTGTGTGTGTGTGTGTGTGTGTGTGTGTGTGTGTGTGTGTGTGTGTGTGTGTGTGTGTGTGTGTGTGTGTGTGTGTGTGATCCAACTCATGTCTTCCACTCTCTCTCTCTCTCTCTCTCTCTCTCTCTCTCTCTCTCTCTCTCTCTCTCTCTCTCTCTCTCTCTCTCTCTCTCTCTCTCTCTCTCTCTCTCTCTCTCTCTCAGAAAACAGACAAACTTAATTTATTCCACTTTGACTAAATAACCAAAAAAACAGCAATTTTAACTCATCCCTCCACCTAACCACTCATGTCTCCCACTCAGTCTCTCCTCCACCTCATATCTTCCACTCACTCCCTCTCTCTCCACAGAAAACAGACAAACTCAATTTATTCCACCTTGACTAAATAACCCAAAAAAAACCGCGATTTTAACTCATCCCTCCACCTATCCACACATCCACCCATCCACGTATCCACCCATGTCTTCCACCCACTCTCTCCTTCCACAGAATCTGCTTTGAGACGAGGCTAAGCGATCTTCTGCGGTGTTGCACGGAGGAAGCACTGCGGCAAATGGTGACTCTTATCTTTTCTCGCCTTCCCTTGTATTCCACCGAGGACCTGCAACAGCGGAAGCCCAAAATGCGGACTGGGAAGATGCGGAGGGGGGGTGGAGGGCCCGTGGGGGGTGTGGGGGGTGCTGGGGAAGGTGCTCAGGCAGTTTCAACCCAGTCCGATCGGAATCTTCAGAGTAATCAGGATTTTCAGTCTGATTTTGGGTCTGGGTCTGGGTCTGGGTCTCGGTCTGGGTCTGGGTCTGGGTCTGGGTCTCAATCTGGATCTGGGTCTATTTCCACTAAAATTTCAACTACCATTCCCCTTAGTCAGTGCGATAGTAGCCAGAATGGTGGACTATCAGGCTTGCCAGACACTGATAGTCTCCAGGATAGTCAGGAAGAGAGGAATAGTGTCCTTGATAGTCAGACTAGTAGTGAGGATAGCCTTACTACTACTACTACTATTACTACTAATAGTATTGGCCTGGAAAGTAGTAGTAGTATGCCATCAGCTTCTTTGACTATCGCTAGTACTATACTGGCTGATAGTACAGAAGAGGAGGGAGGAGGAGGAGGAGGAGAAGAAGAAGAAGAAGACAAAAGTAAACAAGAAGAAGAAGAAGAAGAAGGAAGAGAAGAAGGATCTGAAGAGACAGATGGAGACAAGAACACAGGAGGAAGAGGAGGAAGGAGGAGGAGAAGAGGAAGAGGAGGAAGAGGAGGAGGAAACATCACCCACATATTTTTCTCCACCAATAGAAGACAGGGAAAATGAGGAGGTGGAAAAGGACTCGTACATCAATTCTCAGGGCGTCACCTTTACAGCGGAGGAGTGGAGGGGGGTGGAGGGGCCCAAGGGATCGGACAGACGTACAGACACCATCCAGATCCACCCGTACGGTCTACCATGCGTCCGGGAGCTCACAAGGTTTTTAATTTCACTCACCTCGATGGATTCCGGACAGAACACGCCGAATATGATAATGGTCGGACTAAAACTGCTAACTGTCGGATTGGAGGTGTCCGTCGACCACATCGGATCGTCAGCCGGACTCGTGGGCCTCCTCCGTGATCAGCTCTGCCGGAACCTGCTGCAGTTGATCGACGTAAAGAGCGGAAAAGTCAAATTGCAAGTTTACATTTGTGCCCTTCGAGTCTGCGGCATCTTGTGCGAGTCGTTCCGCCCTTTCATCAAGTTTCAAGTGGAGCGGATTGTCGAGCGGCTGATCGAGACCGTGTCGGCGGACAGCGGCTTCGTCACCTACCAGCACCGCGAGTTGGCCCTTCAAACGCTCGTCAGTTTGTGGAAAATTGACGGTTTTGTGACGGAAACTTTCGTAAACTATGACTGTGATCTTTACTCTGTTAATCTGTTGGAAGAATCGATCAAGACTCTATCGAAGCAGGTGTTTCCGCTGCAGGGTCAGTTTCCGAGCAATCTCCTGTGTCTGGACGCCCTCATTGGCCTGCTGGCGGAGATCGACGAGCGTGGCCGCCGACAGGAGGCAGGGAGAGACGACAGCGGCGATGACTGTCAGAAAGAGATGGATTCACTTGACGAGTGTGTGTGTACGTGCGTTCGGCCGCCAAAGCTCCTCATCCGCTCGAGATTGACTGACGGGACGCAGCTGAGAGTCGACGAGCTGGCCAGGCGGAAGAAGCGCAAGGGTGTTATTGCCCACGGGACGGACCTTTTCAACCACGTCAAGCCGGAGAAGGCTATTGCTTATTTGTCGGAAAACGGAGCGATTGGGAAGGGAACGGTTGACGAGATAGCAGACTTCCTGCGTTCCAATCCATCTCTGTGCAAGAAGCAGGTCGGGAACTACCTGTCCGCCAAGAAGAACGTGGATATTCTCTCCGCTTACGTGAAGACCTTCAATTTCAGCGGATTACGGATTGACGAAGCCCTGCGGACCTTCCTGGAGACCTTCCGCCTGCCAGGGGAAGCTCCGCTCATCTCCTTGATAATGGAGCACTTTTCCGCCAGCTGGTACGAGGCTAACGGAAGGCCATTCCAATCAGCGGACGGGGCGTTCACTCTCTCCTACGCCATCATCATCCTCAACGTCGACCAGCACAACCCGAACGCTCGGAAGCAAAATCCGTCAATGACCCTCGATCAATTTCGGGTCAATTTACGCGGAGTTGACAGCGGAAACGACTTCGACCAGGAGATGTTGGCGGAGATCTACCATGCCGTACGCGCGGAAGAGTTCATCCTTCCGTCGGAGCAGAAGGGAGCTGTCCGCGACGACTACCTCTGGCGGAAGACCCTCAACCGAGCGGAGATTGACGAAACGGGGTACCTCCTCGCAAACGGAACGGCAGAGATGGACAGGGACATCTTTCAACTCGCCTGGGGGCCTTCCGTCGCTGCCCTGTCCTACGTGTTCGACAAGACAGCAGATGAGACAACCGTTCGGAAAATTCTAAGAGGCTACCAGCTCATCGCGTCAATCTCCGCTCGGTTTTGCATGACAGACGTGTTCGACAACTTGATAGTGACCCTCTGCAAGTTCACCGGGTTGACGCTGTCCGCCGACCAGCCAGAACTGACTGCAATCAACTTCGGTGGCAATCGGAAGGCACAGTTGGCGGCAAGGGAACTGTTCGATTTAATAATAGATTACGGAGACTCGATGAGGGATGGATGGCGAAATGTTATTGAGGTTCTTGTGGCTCTCTTCCGCTGCAGGCTCCTCCCGGCTGCACTGACGGACGCAGTGGATTACCTCGACCCCAGCGGAAAGGTACGGACTGCTGGTGGTGGTGGTGCTCTCTCTCTCTCTCTCTCTCTCTCTCTCTCTCTCTCTCTCTCTCTCTCTCTCTCTCTCTCTCTCTCTCTCTCTCTCTCTCTCTCTCTCTCTCTCTCTCTCTCTCCTCTCTCTCTCTCTCCTCTCTCCTCCTCCTCCTCCTCCTCCTCCTCCTCCTCCTCCTCCTCCTCCTCTTCCTCCTCCTCCTCTTCTTCTTTTTCCTTGTTGTTGTTTGTCATTATTATTAGTAGTAGTAGTAGTAGTAGTAGTAGTAGTACTATAACTACTACTACTACTACTACTACTCGTCCTATTTCCATTTCAGATAACACTACTGCCTACTACTATCCAGACCACACCAGTGAGGGCTGAGAATAGTTTACTATCCTCACTGTACTCCTACATAGCCCTCGTGGAACCAGCACAGACGCGCACACACACGCACACAGATTCGGAAGCCATCATGAACGCGTGTGTGTGTGTACGCGAGTGCCGCCCGGAGAGACTAGTGACAGAGAGTGTGTACCTGCGGACGCACACACTTACGGAGGTCCTGCGCGCGTTTTTGGACTACACACACATGGACGGCTCCGACGCGCACATGGACGCACACACAGACGCACACAGACACACAGACGTACACACGCAGGCCTTTCTACTGGAGGTGACGACTAATTTACTATCGGCAAACAAGGATCGCGCGCACAGACTATTCTCCTGTGTACGCGAACCTATGTATGCAATATTTACGCGCACACAAGCTTCCTCGGAGACTATTTTCGCCTTTGAGCGTGTGTGCGTGTGTGTGTTGCGACTATCCCAGGTACTATTGCGACGGGAGTGGTCAGAATGGTCGAACTTGGAGGGTCTGCGATGGCTGCTGACTATCCGACCCAAACTGATGCGAATAGTCGCCAACCAGGTTCTCCACGGCCTTAAGGAGGTGGGTGGATAGTCTAGGATAGTTTCTGATAGTTTAGGACGGTGTAATGTAGTTTTGGGGTGTTTTTGGATAGTTTGAAATAGTTTAGGTGTTTTTGGGATAGTTTGAAATAGTTTAGGTGTTTTTAATGGAGAGGGAGGGTGCTGGGATAGTTCAGGATAGTCTTGAAATAGTCTTGGATAGTGTAAGAGTGTTTTGGATAGTTATAATAGTCCAATCAGTATTTTAAATGATCTAGAACAGTTTTAAGACAACTACTACTACTACTACTACTACTACTATTACTATTTCAGGTCCTGACTGCCAACATAGAAAACATCAAATCCCTGGAAGACTGGAAGACTATTTTTGCGATAGTATGCTATGCTGGAGCTGGGGTGAAGCCAGAAGGAGGAGGAGGAGGAGGAGGAGGGGGAGGTGGAGGAGGAGGAGGAGGAAGAGGAGGAGGTAAGTGTGTGTGTGTTTGTGCGTTTGTTAGAGACAGACTAGTAGAATAATTGTATTACTACTACTACTACTACTACTACTACTACTACTACTACTACTATTACTATTTCAGGTACCTCCCCATCCAGCGACAGTGATGGAACAGTTGACTCAGGGTTAGGAACAGAAGAACAACCACAACTACCACAACTACAACCACCACAACTACCAGCAGAGGAGGCAAATGTTGGTAGCAGCAGTAGTAGTGTGAGCTCCCCGAATGGTCTACTATCAAGAACTGAGAGCCCTGATAGTAGTAATGGCGGTTGGATTTTGGTAAGCAATAGTTGTAGTTGTAGTAGTAGTATATTGAATTTACTACTACCACTACTACTACTACTACTATTACTATTCCACCACCCTTACAGGTTAGCCCAGGTGGTGAAGTGGAGTCAACACCACAACAACCACAACCACAACTACCACCACCACCACCACAACCCTGGGGACTACTACCATCTCAAATAGTCATGACCAGACACAGACCCAAGGCACTGATGGCAGCTACTATCCTGCTGTGTGGACTATCCAAGGACTATCGGAGCCCAGAAGCCTTGGGGTCTGCGGCGAATTGTGGTAGAATGTTAATTGAAGCGGCTTTGCATGCAGGTAAATAGTGGTGATAGTAATAGTAATAGTAGTAGTTATAGTAGTATTAGTATTAGTAGTAGAAAATTGCAACTACTACAACTACTACTACTACTACTATTCTGATGACTACCACAATTCCAGGCTTCATCAACCAGCAACTATCCGAGACTAGATTTAACCACAACAACCACAACAACCACAATCAACCGCAATCAAGGAGGAGGAGGAATGAGAAGAAGAAGAAGAAGACTAGCGATGATGAGTGTGGTAGCGATTGTGGTAGTGATTGTGGTGGCAGCAGTGGTGGTAGCAGTGGTGGTAGTGATGGTGGTGGTCATAATCATCATCATCAGCTTCTCTACCAGCAGGTGTCAGAGAAGGTGAGTCAATTGTGGTTGTTGTGGTAGTTGTGGTAGTTGTGGTGGTGGTGGTACTACTACTACTACTACTACCACTACTACTACTACTACTACTACTATTAAGGAGAGAGAGAGAGAGAGAGAGAGAGAGAGAGAGATTATTATTATTATTATTATTATTATTATTATTATTATTACTATTATTACTACTACTACTACTACTACTACTACTACTACTACTACTACTACTACTACTACTATTAAGGAGAGAGAGAGAAAGAGATTATTATTATTATTATTATTATTATTATTATTATTATTATTATTATTATTATTATTATTATTATTACTATTACTACTACTACTACTACTACTACTACTACTACTACTACTACTATTTCAGCTCCTGGACTTGATGGGAGCCCTCCACACGTCTGCTGGCCAATTTGCAAGCAACCAAAATACTACTACTACTACTACTACTACTACTACTACTACTACTACTACTACTACTATCGATATGTGGAGTATAGTTATCTGTCCGCTCCTACAAGGCATAGCAAGATTCTGTTGTGACTGCCGGCCTAGTGTAAGTAGTCTGACTATCCTGACTATTCTGACTATTTTGACTATTTTGACTATTTTGACTATCCAAGGAATTTTATTTGTTTATTTCCTGGTAGACTGAAAGGTTTTTACTGAGTGGTTGATGAATAATTTGACTATTTTTTATGATAGTTGACGTGTGTGTGACTATTCGGTGACTATTTGAATATTATGTAACTGAGAGGATAGTCAAAACTCCTTGAATAAAGTGAAACTATTTCCCTGACTACTATTCTGTGACTATCCTCAGTTAATACTCCTTGAATAAAGTGAAAACTATTTCCCTGACTACTATTCTGTGACTATGCTGACTATTCTCTTGACTATCACTAATAGTAACAATAGAAAAATAGTTTAAAAGACTATTTATCCCCAAAAAAACTATCAGACTATCTAATACTATCCTGACTATTCTCTGTCTTGAATAAAATAAAAAAATAAAAAATATCCTACTATCCCCTGACTATCTGACTATTCTCTGACTATTACTATCTGACTCTTAACTATCCCACCTTGAATAAAAGTGCAAACTATTCTTGTACTATTTGTGACTATCCAATACTATTCTGACTATCCTTGACTATTGTCTAACTATTACTATCTGACTCTTAACTATCCCACCTTGAATAAGAGTGAGAAAAAACTATTTCTCTATCTACTATCCTTGACTATTCTGACTATCTGACTACTATCTTCACTATTCCACCTTGAATAAGAGAGAAAAACCATTCTGACTATCTGGTATCTGACTATGCAATACTATCCTGTAACTATTGGTGACTGACTATCCTGTGACTATTGGTGACTGACTATCCTGTGACTATCAGTGACTGACTTAACTATTTAAACTATCCCACATTGAATAAAAATGAAAAAAAAACTATTCCTTTAACTATCTGTGACTATCCGGTACTATTTGTGACTATCTGACTATTCTTGACTATCCACAGGTGAGAGGACAGGCCCTAACCAGCCTGCAACGCGCACTATTGGCCCACGATCTGGTGGTACTATCTGCTAGCCAATGGGAGGCCCTCTTTCATAGTATACTATTTCCTCTTC
>NW_026973670.1:507500-510000 GCF_035594125.1 Scylla paramamosain
GTGTGCGTGCGAGCGTGTGCGCCAAACTGTGTTCTGATGATGACGATTGTGCCTCCTTTATCTACGAGAGAGAGAGGGAGAGGTAAGAGAGAGAGAGAGAGAGAGAGAGAGAGAGAGAGAGAGAGAGAGAGAGAGAGAGAGAGAGAGAGAGAGAGAGAGAGAGAGAGAGAAATTCATTATTATTATTATTATTATTATTATTATTAGAGAGAGAGAGAGAGAGAGAGAGAGAGAGAGAGAGAGAGAGAGAGAGAGAGAGAGAGAGAGAGAGAGAGAGAGAGAAATTCAATATTATTATTATTATTATTATTATTAGAGAGAGAGAGAGAGAGAGAGAGAGAGAGAGAGAGAGAGAGAGAGAGAGAGAGAGAGAGAGAAATTCAATATTATTATTATTATTATTATCATTATTATTATTATTATTATTATTAGAGAGAGAGAGAGAGAGAGAGAGAGAGAGAGAGAGAGAGAGAGAGAGAGAGAGAGAGAGAGAGAGAGAGAGAGAGAGAGAGAGAGAGAGAGAGAGAGAGAGAGAGAGAGAGAGAGAGAGAGAGAGAGAGAGAGAGAGAGAGAGAGAGAGAGAGAGAGAGAATATTATCTACAGTTCTCCTCCTCCTCTCCCTCCTCCTCCTCCTCCTCCTCCTCCTCTTCCTCCTGCTCCTCCTCCTCCTTCTCCTCCTCCTCCTCCTCCTCCTCCTCCTCCTCCTCCTCCTCCTCCTCCTCCTCCTCCTCCTCCAATCCTTTTCCTCTTACTACTACTACTACTACTACTACTACCACAACTACAACTATTATTACTATCCTTGCAGGTGCCTCCTTACTACATACAAACTGACTGACCACCATCTTGACTACCACCACAGCAACCACTATTACTACCACAATCACCACTACCACCAACATTGCTCGCTACCACAATTCGTCTGCCACAACCAGAAGTGCATTCTACCACAATTCAAATGCGATGGATTTGACAATTGTGGTGATGGGAGTGATGAGGCGGATTGTGGTAGTAGTGGTGGTGGTGGTGGTGGTGGTGATGGTGGTTGGGAGGTAATGTTGGTAGGGGGAGAACGTGACTACAGTGGAAATGTTATGGTGAGTAGAATTGTGGTAGTTACGATTGTGGTTAAGATTGTGGTAGTTACGATTGTGGTTGTTAAGATTGTGGTTGTTAAGATTGTGGTTGTTAAAATTGTGGTTGTTAAAATTGTGGTTGTTAAAATTGTGGTTGTTAAAATTGTGGTTGTTAAAATTGTGGTTGTTAAAATTGTGGTTGTTAAAATTGTGGTTGTTAAGATTGTGGTTGTTAAAATTGTGGTTGTTAAAATTGTGGTAGTTAAGATTGTGGTTGTTAAAATTGTGGTTGTTAAGATTGTGGTTGTTAAAATTGTTGTTGTTAAAATTGTGGTTGTTAAGATTGTGGTTAAGATTGTGGTTGTTAAGATTGTGGTTGTTAAGATTGTGGTTGTTATAATTGCTGTAGTTTAAGATTTTTTGTCAAGAATTGTGGTTATTGACTACTACTACTACTACTACTACTACTACTACTACTACTACCAAAACTAACATAACCCTTTTCTCTCCCTCAGATTCGTATCAACAACAACAACAACAACAACAACAACAACAACAACAACCATGGCAGTAGTAGTAATAGTAGTGAATGGTCATACATTTGTGATGACTACTTTGACTATCAGGCGGCCGATGTTGTGTGTCGAACTATCGGTCTTAAAGGGGCCGTAAAATTTACTAAGAATAACTATTTTGGCGATAGTAATAGTGGTAAGTAGTAGTAGTAGTAGTAGTAGAAGTAGTAGTAGTAGTAGTAGTAGTCGTTAAATTCACTGTAATGTTAATAGAGTCTCTTTTATAACGAAAACTTAAACGATTTTCGATCTTTTGTTTACGAAATGAGGAAGGTAATTAGAGAAAACGGATTCATTTTAAGGGAGACTAAACTGTAAGTAATATTTTTTTATCTCCGTTTTCTTTTCAATTTTTTCTTTAATTGAGAACGTCAATGACCTAGAGAGAGAGAGAGAGAGAGAGAGAGAGAGAGAGAGAGAGAGAGAGAGAGAGAGAGAGAGAGAGAGAGAGAATATACTAGTTAACTCTTGCATTGGGGAGGTGGACAGAATAGTGGTGAAAGACTGAGAATACTGGTTAACTCTTGCATTGGGGAGGTGGACAGAATAGTGGTGAAAGACTGAGAATACTGGTTAACTCTTGCATTGGGGAGGTGGACAGAATAGTGGTGAAAGACTGAGAATACTGGTTAACTCTTGCATTGGGGAGGTGGACAGAATAGTGGTAAAAGACTAATTTTAAGGGAAACTAACCTAACTTTTTTCTTTCCAGCATTACGTAGGTCAGAATCCCGTTTTCTGTTGGATGATGTCATGTGTACGGGGCAAGAAAAGCACATACGATTTTGTACACACAGAGGGCTTGGCGTACATGACTGTGTACCCACGGAGGTGAGAGAGAGAGAGAG
>NW_026973670.1:525000-540000 GCF_035594125.1 Scylla paramamosain
TACAAGGTGATTTTCGACGTGTAATTGTGGTGGTGGGGGGTTGTAATTTGGTGGAGAGGTGGAGGAAAGGTGGAGGCAGCTCTGTACCGGTGGAGGAGCCTGGCGGTAACTTGTGGAGGGAGATAGAGAGAAAATAGTGTGAGGTTTTGGAGGTAGAAAATGAAGAAAAGGTGGTTTTTCTAATGTAACTATCATACATAAACACATTTTTAACTATGTAATTGTGGTGGTAGATGGTTGTAATTTGGTGGAGAGGTGGAGGAAGGGTGGAGGCAGCTCTGTACCGGTGGAGGAGCCTGGAGGTAACTTGTGGAGGGAGATAGAGAGAAAATAGTGTGAGGTTTTGGAGGTAAAAAATGAAGAAAAGGTGTTTTTTCTAACGTAACTATCACACATAAACACATTTTTGACTATGTAATTGTGGTGGTAGGAGGTTGTAATTTGGTGGAGGGGTGGAGGAAAGGTGGAGGCAGCTCTGTACCGGTGGAGGAGCCCGGAGGTAACTTGCGGAGGGAGATAGAGAGAAAATAGTGTGAGGTTTTGGAGGTAAAAAATGAAGAAAAGGTGTTATTCTAATGTAATTGTACAGAAACACATTTTTGACTATGTAATTGTGGTGGTAGATGGTTGTAATTTGGTGGAGAGGTGGAGGAAGGGTGGAGGCAGCTCTGTACTGGTGGAGGAGCCTGGAGGTAACTTGTGGAGGGAGATAGAGAGAAAATAGTGTGAGGTTTTGGAGGTAAAAAATGAAGAAAAGGTGTTTTTCTAATGTAACTATCATACATAAACACATTTTTAACTATGTAATTGTGGTGGTGGGGGGTTGTAATTTGGTGGAGGGGTGGAGGAAGGGTGGAGGCAGCTCTGTACCGGTGGAGGAGCCTGGAGGTAACTTGTGGAGGGAGATAGAGAGAAAATAGTGTGAGGTTTTGGAGGTAAAAAATGAAAAGGTGTTTTTTCTAATGTAACTTTACAGAACCACATTTTTGACTATGTAATTGAGGTGATAGAGGATTATAATTTGGTGGAAGGGTGGAGGAAAGTCTGTACTAGTGGAGGAGTGCGGAGGTAACTTGTGGAGGGAGATAGAGAGAAAATAGTGTGAGGTTTTGGAGGTAAAAAATGAAAAGGTGTTTTTTCTAATTTAACTTTACAGAAACACATTTTTGACTATGTAATTGTGGTGGTAGGAGGTTGTAATTTGGTGGAGGGGTGGAGGAAAGGTGGAAGAAAGTCTGTACTAGTGGAGGAGCCTGGAGGTAACTTGTGGAGGGAAATATAGAGAAAATAGTGTGAGGTTTTGGAGGTAAAAAATGAAGAAAAGGTGTTTTTTCTAATGTAACTTTACAGAAACACATTTTTAACTATGTAATTGTGGTGGTAGGAGGTTGTAACTTGGTGGAGGGGTGGAGGAAGGGTGGAGGCAGCTCTGTACCAGTGGAGGAGGCCGGAGGTAACTTGTGGAGGGAGATAGAGAGAAAATAGTGTGAGGTTTTGGAGGTAAAAAATGAAGAAAGGGTGTTTTTTTCTAATGTAATTATTCAGAAACACATTTTTGACCATGTAATTGAGGTGATAGAGGATTGTAATTTGGTGGAGGGGTGGAGGAAGGGTGGAGGAAAGTCTGTACCAGTGGAGAAGCCCGGAGGTAACTTGTGGAGGAAGATAGAGAGAAAATAGTGTGAGGTTTTTGGAGGTAAAAAATGAAAAGGTGTTTTTTCTAATGTAACTTTACAGAAACACATTTTTGACTATGTAATTGTGGTGGTAGGAGGTTGTAACTTGGTGGAGGGGTGGGGGAAAGGTGGAGGAAAGTCTGTACTAGTGCAGGAGCGCGGAGGTAACTCAAGAATAGAGATACGAGGAAAAGAAAAAAGCCGTTATATTTAAGACTAAACGTAATTTCCCCTCATACTTAATGTCCCACACAGATTCTCCTGGACATGAAGGAGTACCTCAAGTCCCTGCCATCCTTGGTAGACATCCCGGTAGACAACGCGGAGAAATTCACCGTCTGCGGCGACATACACGGCCAGTTTTTCGACCTTCTCAACATCTTCCGGCTGAACGGTAGACCAGGAGTCGCGAACCGATATCTCTTCAATGGGGACTTTGTTGATCGCGGGAGTTTCTCGGTAGAGGTTATTTTCATCCTCTTTGGCTACACCCTCCTCTTCCCTGGCAGATTCTATATGTCAAGAGGTGAGTTCGGCTTGTATTGTGGCCATATCAAGAGGCAGCGGATGAGTTTGTGGTAGAATTTCAGGTTACGTTATATATTCTTGGTTTTGCGGCTGTCTGTGTTTGTGGTAGAATTGTGGGTGGAAATTGAGGTTTCTCGTGGCGCAAATCTTGTAGAATTTGCAGTAGTCCTTGTAGAGTTTATGACTATTTCTACAAAACGCAAAAAAACATGCTTGAACTCTCACAAACATGACAGCATTTTGATTAAAGACGTCTGTGTTCATTATAGAATTATACGTAGAAATTGACGTTTCTCGTTTCGCAAATCTTGTAGAACTTGCAGTAATCCTTGTAGCGTTTATGCCCATATCTACAAAACGCAAAAAAACATGCCTAAACTCAAACAAACGCAACACAAGCTTTCATACGTCTGGCCTGCACCTCCTCACAGCCTCTCCTTTCGCAGGTAACCACGAGAGCCTGACTATGAACCAGATGTACGGCTTTCAAGGGGAAGTGAAAGCCAAGTACACGTCTCAGATGGTTGAGCTGTTTACGGAAGTGTTCAATTACCTTCCTCTCTGCCACTGCATTAATGGAAGGGTTCTTGTGAGTAAACGACGACGAGGAGAAATTTCAGCAGTCATATTAGTCTGTGTTATTATCGTGGCTACATTATAGTAGTAGTAGTAGTCTTAATCACTCCCTCTGCTAACTGCCCCGTTAACCGCCCGCCCTCCACAGGTCATGCACGGTGGCCTGTTCTCCTCCGACAATGTGACCCTGGATGACCTCAGGAAGATTGACAGGAACAGGCAGCCTCCAGATGAAGGTAAAGATGGCTCCAATTTCTCTCTCTCTCACTCTCTCACTCTCTCACTCACACACAGCATACCCACATCTCTCCCGCACACACCCACATCCTCTCCCACCCTCTCGCTCTCTCCCAGTAACCAGAAAAAGCAAAAAACTAACCCAAACTCAATGAGAAATCTGTCTTTTTTGTGCGTTTCTCTTTCAAAACACCGAGATAAAACTAGCTCTAATATCTCTCTCTCTCACTCTCTCACTCTCTCACTCACACACAGCATACCCACATCTCTCCCGCACACACCCACATCCTCTCCCACCCTCTCGCTCTCTCCCAGTAACCAGAAAAGGCAAAAAACTAACCAAAACTCAATGAGAAATCTGTCTATTTTGTGCGTTTCTCTTTCAAAACACCGAGATAAAACTAGCTCTAATTTCTCTCTCTCTCTTTCTGTCTCTCTCTCACTCACACACAGGATACCCACATCTCTCCCGCACACACCCACATCATCTCCCACCCTCTTGCTCTCTCCCAGTAACCAGAAAAAGCAAAAAACTGACCCAAACTGGATGAGAAATCTGTCTTTTTTTGTGTTTCTCTTTCAAAACACCAAGATAAAACTAGCTCTAATTTCTCTCTCTCTCACTCTCTCACTCTCTCACTCACACACAGCATACCCACATCTCTCCCACACACACCCACATCCTCTCCCACCCTCTCGCTCTCTCCCAGTAACCAGAAAAGGCAAAAAACTAACCAAAACTCAACAAGAAATCTGTCTTTTTTGTGCGTTTCTCTTCCAAAACACCGAGATAAAACTAGCTCTAATTTCTCTCTCTCTCACTCTCTCACTCTCTCACTCACACACAGCATACCCACACCTCTCCCACACACACCCACATAATCTCCCACCCTCTCCCTCTCTCCCAGTAACCAGAAAAAGCAAAAAACTAACCAAAACTCAATGTGAAATCTGTCTTTTTTTGTGTTTCTCTTTCAAAACACCGAGATAAAACTAGCTCTAATTTCTCTCTCTCTCACTCTCTCACTCTCTCACTCACACACAGCATACCCACATCTCTCCCGCACACAGCCACAGCATCTCCCACCCTCTCGCTCTCTCCCAGTAACCAGAAAAAGCAAAAAACTAACCCAAACTGGATGAGAAATGTGTGGTTGTTAGCTAGTTGTGTGAACGAGTGAATGAGCGAGACTTGTGTGAGGCATGAATACGTGTATGAGTGAACGAGCTAGGCTTCAGTCATAAGTGTTAAGTGGAAGTGCGCGGCCTGGCGCCGGGAGATCACCTACCTCCAGCCTTCTGTTCACACCTTCTGTGAATAAACACCTGCACTGTTACCTGCGTTTCCTGTGCCCCTGCTGGTCAAGAGTCGAACATGGCGCAGTGAGTAGGATCAGGACAAGGCTGCAGTGGGTACGGCGCAGAATGGAGAAGCAGTTGGAGGCGCTGGCTGCCCTGCTAGCGCGACAGTCGGAGCAGAGTCAGGCTCGCGAGGAGCGTTTAACCCAGCTGCTGGAGAGAGTGGGGACACAAGCTCCCAGTCGCACCACGGCGAGCAATGAAGGCGAAACCACAGCCCGCAGCACGTCTACCCAGGGCGCGAGGTTCCCGACGTCCGCCACCATCATTCCTCACTTAACGGCGTCAGCATCTTTACGTGAGTTCGACACGTGGCGCCATAAGTTTGAAGGATACGTAACCCTCGCCAGGATAGACTGTCTCTCCCTGGCTGAGCAGAGGGCGGCACTCGCTGCTGTCCTAGACGACGAGTGGACCCGTACACTTCGCTACGGGATAAGCTTACCGAGAGACGCGGAGTTAAGAACCATCCTCGATGCAATGTGTGAGTACCTGCGAAGCCAGCGCAACATCATCATGGATAGAAGAGACTTCTACTCCCGCGTGCAAGAAACGCATGAAGGTTTTGACGACTTTTTATGTGCTGTAAAGGAAATCGCCAATTTCTGTGACTTTTGCGACCAGTGCATAAACCATCAGCTGCGTGACAGAATTGTCGTTGGGACACGAGACGAAGTGGCTCTGAAACGCATGCTGGAAAACAAGAAACTCACCCTTGAAAACGCCATAGATATTTGCAGAGCATCAGAGAGCGCTAACCAGTGTAGTGCAGTACTAAGGGGCGGCTCTCACTCTTCGAGCCATGGTGTGAACGCTGTCTCGAACTACAGGAAGGGCAGTTTCGGGGGCTCAAGCCCCACGGGCTGTTATCGTTGTGGCAAAGATTGTCGCAGTGACAAAAGGGGATGCCAGGCAATAGATAAAGTGTGTCGTAACTGCGGGAAAAGAGGGCATTTTGCGAGTGTATGTCAGCAGACAGTGAGGAAACGACGAGGAGCTTCGAGGAGTTCCTCAACTGTCTCTCCTCATCGCGGTGCAGGCCCGAGGCGGGGAGCCAGTGCCAGTGTATACCAGCTCTTATCAGGCGTATACACAAAGACGGTGACGGCACGACCTGCGCCCCAGGTGCTCATTACCGCCACACATCCCGCTGGAAGAGACAAGATTACGTGGACTCCTGACTCTGGGGCCGAAACGACCGTTATTGGCCTCGACACGGCAACACTCCTTGGAATCCCGCCCTCCAGCTTGGCGCCCGCTGATGGTGATGGACTTTATGCTGCCGGTAATCACCCCCTCACCTGTGTAGGAACTTTCTCGTCGCACTTGCAACTGGGCGACAGGGAAGCTGAGACTGTTGTGAGCGTGGTGAAGGAGGTGAAGGGGGCGCTGCTTAGCTGGTACGATTCCATCGCTCTCGGAATCCTCCCCGAAGATTTTCCGGCTCAAATCCGACCGCTACGCAGGGAAGAACAGCACACCGGCAACAGCTCCATCAAGTACCCGACCGCCTCGCAGCCACCTCTATCTACGCCCACAGAAGTGATCAGCTGGCCTCATTCCTACGACCCAACGCCACAGCAGCGTGCGGGGCACGCTGCTGCTGTGATCAAGGCCTTTCCCAGCGTCTTCGAAGCAAAGGAAGGTTTACGTGCAATGGCTGGTGGATCCATGGCCATCGAGTTGACAGACGACGCCCTCTCACGTGCTCCAGTACAGGACCCAGTGGAGGAAGAGGATGCTGCTACTTCTGGTGACCTCGACCCTCTCCACTCAGCGGTCATCTCAGCGTTATCTGCCACCAATGAGGACGGCGTCCGCTTAGCACCACTCCAGGATCAGACTGTGGAAATGGTACGTGCCGCAGCAGCAAGAGACGGGGAGTACTGCTTGCTCAAGAACGTCATCATCGAGGGCTTCCCTGATCATTGCCACGACCTCGATCACCGCTTGCGTACGTACTGGCCGGTGCGCAGTCTGCTGGCCGTAGACGACGACCTGGTGGTTTACGGGCCGAGGCTTCTTATTCCTCACAGCCTCCGCCGAGAAACACTAGAGCGACTCCATGACAGTCATCAGGGGATGGAGCGCACCAAGCGACGGGCCCGACAAACGGTGTACTGGCCTGGTATGGACAGAGACGTTGAGAACGTCGTTTCTGGATGCTCACTATGCCGTCCACTCCTACCAAGCCAAGCCAACGAACCTCTCTGGCAGGACACGGACACACCCAGCAGGGTGTTTGAGTCAGTTTCTGCAGACTACTTCCACGCAGCAGGCCGTACATACCTCGTGTATGTAGATCGCTTGTCTGGGTGGCCTCACGTGTCTGCATGCTCACGTCCAGCATCGGCTGATCAGCTCGTTCGTGTCCTTCGGGGTGTGTTCGCCGACACGGGCGTGCCTGTTCTCCTGAGGACTGACGGTGGACCGCAGTTCACTTCTTCATCGGTACGGCGCTTCCTGGCTCGATGGGGGGTGGAGCATCGTGTATCTTCACCTCATTATCCACGCTCCAATGGTCACGCCGAGGCAGCGGTCAAGTCCGTGAAGAAGCTGATCCTCACGACCACACAGCAGGGACACCTGGACGAGGATGCGTTCGCTCGCGGGTTGCTGGAACTGCGCAACACTCCGAGGGCGGAAGGGCGATCACCAGCACAAGTCCTCTTCGGTCATCCTATGAGGTCCTGTGTCCCGGCTCATCATCGCTCATACGCTCAGCAGTGGCAGCGCGCTGCTGATGAGTGCGACGCCAAGGCAGAGCGACTGAGGAAGAAAGCGAAACTTCGCCACGACGCGTCCGCCCGTACTCTTCCTCTCCTGCACCTCGGTGGCCACGTCGACGTTCAAGATCACACGACAGGCCTCTGGGATCGCCTGGGTGTCATCGTGGCTGTTGGGCGAAGGAGAGACTACCTCATCAAGATGGGCAGCGGTCGCGTGATGTGGCGTAATAGAAGACACCTACGCCCACACAGACCTCTTGCTCCCCTTCCTGTCGAGCAGCACACCGCTCATGGCGGTGCAGCGCTTCAGCATCAGGGTCACGAGGAACACCACCATCCCGGCAGCCCGGAGCATCAGGGTAACGGGGTACACCGTGGCCGAGAGCAACCAGAGCGTCGAAGCAGCCGACAGCGTAGGGAGCCGAGACGACTGCAGGTGCGGTGGCACCGTAGCACCTACGATTAGTCGTACGTGTTCATTGTACGCTGTGTTTGTTTTGTGTATATGTACCGTGTTTTCTGTACTTCAATCATTGTAACTTTGTTTCATGTGTTACGGTAGCCATAACAAAGATAAGGAATCTTCCTTATGTCTCGGGGGAGGTGTGTGGTTGTTAGCTAGTTGTGTGAACGAGTGAATGAGCGAGACTTGTGTGAGGCATGAATACGTGTATGAGTGAACGAGCTAGGCTTCAGTCATAAGTGTTAAGTGGAAGTGCGCGGCCTGGCGCCGGGAGATCACCTACCTCCAGCCTTCTGTTCACACCTTCTGTGAATAAACACCTGCACTGTTACCTGCGTTTCCTGTGCCCCTGCTGGTCAAGAGTCGAACAAGAAATCTGTCTTTTTTTTTGTGTTTCTCTTTCAAAACACCGAGATAAAACTAGCTCTAATTTCTCTCTCTCTCACTCTTTCACTCTCTCACTCACACACAGCATACCCACATCTCTCCCGCACGTGCCCACATCATCTCCCACCCTCTCGCTCTCTCCCAGTAACCAGAAAAAGCAAAAAACTAACCCAAACTCAATGAGAAATCTGTCTTTTTTTGTGTTTCTCTTCCAAAACACCGAGATAAAACTAGCTCTAATTTCTCTCTCTCTCACTCTCTCACTCACTCACAGACAGCATACCCACATCTCTCCCGCACACACCCACATAATCTCCCACCCTCTCGCTCTCTCCCAGTAACCAGAAAAGGCAAAAAAATAACCAAAAACTCAACAAGAAATCTGTCCTTTTGTGTTTCTCTTTCAAAACACCGAGATAAAACTAGCTCTAATTTCTCTCTCTCTCACTCTCTCACTCTCTCACTCACACACAGCATACCCACATCTCTCCCGCACACACCCACATCATCTCCCACCCTCTCCCTCTCTCCCAGTAACCAGAAAAAGCAAAAAACTAGCCAAAACTCAATGAGAAATCTGTCTTTTTTGTGCGTTTTTCTTTCAAAGCACCGAGATAAAACTAGCTCTAATTTCTCTCTCTCTCACTCTCTCACTCTCTCACTCATGCACAGCATACCCACATCTCTCCCGCACGCGCCCACATCCTCTCCCACCCTCTCCCTCTCTCCCAGTAACCAGAAAAAGCAAAAAACTAACCAAAACTCAACAAGAAATCTGTCTTTTTTTGTGTTTCTCTTTCAAAACACTGAGATAAAACTAGCTTTAATTTCTCTCTCTCTCACTCTCTCACTCTCTCACTCACACACAGCATACCCACATCTCTCCCGCACACACCCACATCATCTCCCACCCTCTCGCTCTCTCCCAGTAACCAGAAAAAGCAAAAAACTAACCCAAACTCAATGAGAAATCTGTCTTTTTTTTTGTGTTTCTCTTCCAAAACACCGAGATAAAACTAGCTCTAATTTCTCTCTCTCTCACTCTCTCACTCTCTCACTCACACACAGCATACCCACATCTCTCCCGCACACACCCACATCCTCTCCCACCCTCTTCCTCTCTCCCAGTAACCAGAAAAAGCAAAAAACTAACCCAAACTCTGAGAAATCTGTCTTTTTTTTTGTGTTTCTCTTCCAAAACACCGAGATAAAACTAGCTCTAATTTCTCTCTCTCTCACTCTCTCACTCTCACACAGCATACCCACATCTCTCCCGCACGCGCCCACATCCTCTCCCACCCTCTCGCTCTCTCCCAGTAACCAGAAAAAGCAAAAAACTAACCCAAACTGAATGAGAAATCTGTCTTTTTTTGTGTGTTTCTCTTCCAAAACACCGAGATAAAACTAGCTCTAATTTCTCTCTCTCTCTCACTCTCTCACTCTCTCACTCACACACAGCATACCCACATCTCTCCCGCACACACCCACATCATCTCCCACCCTCTCGCTCTCTCCCAGTAACCAGAAAAGGCAAAAAACTAACCCAAACTCAATGAGAAATCTGTCTTTTTTTGTGTTTCTCTTTCAAAACACCGAGATAAAACTAGCTCTAATTTCTCTCTCTCTCACTCTCTCACTCTCTCACTCACACACAGCATACCCACATCTCTCCCGCACACACCCACATCATCTCCCACCCTCTCCCTCTCTCCCAGTAACCAGAAAAAGCAAAAAATAACCCAAACTCAATGAAAAATCTGTCTTTTTTGTGCGTTTCTCTTTCAAAACACCGAGATAAAACTAGCTCTAATTTCTCTCTCTCTCACTCTCTCACTCTCTCACTCACACACAGCATACCCACATCTCTCCCGCACACACCCACATCCTCTCCCACCCTCTCCCTCTCTCCCAGTAACCAGAAAAGGCAAAAAACTAACCAAAACTCAACAAGAAATCTGTCTTTTTTGTGCGTTTCTCTTCCAAAACACCGAGACAAAACTAGCTCTAATTTCTCTCTCTCTCACTCTCTCACTCTCTCACTCACACACAGCATACCCACATCTCTCCCACACACACCCACATAATCTCCCACCCTCTCCCTCTCTCCCAGTAACCAGAAAAAGCAAAAAACTAACCAAAACTCAATGTGAAATCTGTCTTTTTTTGTGTTTCTCTTTCAAAACACCGAGATAAAACTAGCTCTTATTTCTCTCTCTCTCACTCTCTCACTCTCTCACTCACACACAGCATACCCACATCTCTCCCGCACACACCCACATCATCTCCCACTCTCTCGCTCTCTCCCAGTAACCAGAAAAGGCAAAAAACTAACCAAAACTCAACAAGAAATCTGTCTTTTTTGTGCGTTTCTCTTCCAAAACACCGAGATAAAACTAGCTCTAATTTCTCTCTCTCTCACTCTCTCACTCTCTCACTCACACACAGCATACCCACACCTTTCCCACACACACCCACATCATCTCCCACCCTCTCGCTCTCTCCCAGTAACCAGAAAAAGCAAAAAACTAACCAAAACTCAATGAGAAATCTGTCTTTTTTTTGTGTTTCTCTTCCAAAACACCGAGATAAAACTAGCTCTAATTTCTCTCTCTCTCACTCTCTCACTCTCTCACTCACACACAGCATACCCACATCTCTCCCGCACACACCCACATCATCTCCCACCCTCTCGCTCTCTCCCAGTAACCAGAAAAAGCAAAAAACTGACCCAAACTGGATGAGAAATCTCTTTTTTTGTGCGTTTCTCTTTCAAAACACCGAGATAAAACTAGCTCTAATTTCTCTCTCTCTCACTCTCTCACTCTCTCACTCACACACAGCATACCCACATCTCTCCCGCACACACCCACATCATCTTCCACCCTCTCGCTCTCTCCCAGTAACCAGAAAAGGCAAAAAACTAACCAAAACTCAACAAGAAATCTGTCTTTTTTGTGCGTTTCTCTTCCAAAACACCGAGATAAAACGCTCTAATTTCTCTCTCTCTCACTCTTTCGCTCTCTCACTCACACACAGCATACCCACATCTCTCCCGCACACACCCACATCCTCTCCCACCCTCTCCCTCTCTCCCAGTAACCAGAAAAAGCAAAAAACTAACCAAAACTCAACAAGAAATCTGTCTTTTTTGTGCGTTTCTCTTCCAAAACACCGAGATAAAACTAGCTCTAATTTCTCTCTCTCTCACTCTCTCACTCTCTCACTCACACACAGCATACCCACATCTCTCCCACACACACCCACATCATCTCCCACCCTCTCACTCTCTCCCAGTAACCAGAAAAAGCAAAAAACTAACCAAAACTCAACAAGAAATCTGTCTTTTTTGTGCGTTTCTCTTCCAAAACACCGAGATAAAACTAGCTCTAATTTCTCGCTCTCTCACTCTCTCACTCTCTCACTCACACACAGCATACCCACACCTCTCCCGCACACACCCACATCATCTCCCACCCTCTCGCTCTCTCCCAGTAACCAGAAAAGGCAAAAAAGTAACCAAAACTCAACAAGAAATCTGTCTTTTTTGTGCGTTTCTCTTTCAAAACACCGAGATAAAACTAGCTCTAATTTCTCTCTCTCTCACTCTCTCACTCTCTCACTCACACACAGCATACCCACACCTCTCCCGCACACACCCACATCCTCTCCCACCCTCTCCCTCTCTCCCAGTAACCAGAAAAGGCAAAAAACTAACCAAAACTCAACAAGAAATCTGTCTTTTTTGTGCGTTTCTCTTCCAAAACACCGAGATAAAACTAGCTCTAATTTCTCTCTCTCTCACTCTCTCACTCTCTCACTCACACACAGCATACCCACATCTCTCCTGCACACACCCACATAATCTCCCACCCTCTCGCTCTCTCCCAGTAACCAGAAAAAGCAAAAAACTAACCCAGACTCAATGAGAAATCTGTCTTTTTTGTGCGTTTCTCTTCCAAAACACCGAGATAAAACTAGCTCTAATTTCTCTCTCTCTCACTCTCTCACTCTCTCACTCACACACAGCATACCCACATCCCTCCCGCACACACCCACATCATCTTCCACCCTCTCCCTCTCTCCCAGTAACCAGAAAAGGCAAAAAACTAACCAAAACTCAACAAGAAATCTGTCTTTTTTGTGCGTTTCTCTTCCAAAACACCGAGATAAAACTAGCTCTAATTTCTCTCTCTCTCACTCTCTCACTCTCTCACTCACACACAGCATACCCACACCTCTCCCGCACACACCCACATCCTCTCCCACCTTCTCCCTGTCCCTGATTCCCTAGAAAATTAACAAAACTAAAATCTTTCCAGGTCTGATGTGCGAGTTACTGTGGAGCGACCCAATGCCAGGTCAAGGGAGAGCTCCGAGCAAACGAGGAGTCGGCATTCAGTTCGGTCCAGATGTCACCAAACGATTCCTGGAGTTAAACGGCCTTGACTACATCGTTAGGTCACATGAGGTCAAGGCAGAAGGGTATGAGGTCGGACATGGTGGGGATTGCATCACAGTGTTCTCAGCCCCTAACTACTGGTGGGTCGTTAAAGGTCGTTTAAGGGTTTTTAACGATTTTGAATTTGATTTTGTGATTAATATGTCTCTCTCTGTCTATCTAACCTTTCTCTCTATCTATCTATGTATCTAATCTCTCTCTCTCTCTCTCTCTCTCTCTATCTCTAACCTCTCTCTCTCTCTCTTTCAGTGACACAATGGGAAACAAAGGAGCTTTTATTATCGTTAATGGAAAGGATCTGAAACCTCAGTTTACTACTTACGAGGCTGTTGTAAGTAATAGTAGTAGTAGTAGTAGTAGTAGTAGTAGTAGTAGTAGTAGTAGTAGTAGTAGTAGTGGTGGTGGTGGTGAGGTTAATATGAGGAAAGAAATGAGAAGAGATATTAAAACTAACTCTTTCTCTCTCTCTCTCTCTCTCTCTCTCTCTCTCTCTCTCTCTCTCTCTCTCTCTCTCTCTCTCTCTCTCTCTCGTTTCAGCCCCATCCACCAGTGAAACCAATGGCATATGCAAATTCGATTTTTAGTTTGTTCAGTTGAGTGAGCTATCTTTAAATCTCTCTCTCTCTCTCTCTCTCTCTCTCTCTCTCTCTCTCTCTCTCTCTCTCTCTCTCTCTCTCTCTCTCTCTCTCTCTCTCTCTCTCTCTCTCTCTCTCTCTCTCTCTCTCTCTCTCTCCTTATTAAGTGTTTAATGAAAATTTGTTAGAAGAGGAGAAGGAAGAAGAGGAAGAAGAAGAGGAAGAAGAAGAAGAAGAAGAAGAAGAAGAATGTGTGTGTGTGTGTGTATGTGTGTGTGTGCGTGCGTGTGTGCGCTTGCTACAGTACACACACCTTATATATAAATTTAAATCAATATTATAAGTAATTTTAAGTAATAATAGTCTTTAGTAGTAGTAGTAGTAGTAGTAGTAGTAGTAGTAGTGATTATACTGATGAATATAAGTAGTAGTAGTAGTTGTAGTAGTAGTAGTAACACACACACACACACACACATACACACACATACACACACACACACACACACACACACACATGTAAGTTAAATTTATACCTAACATAAATATTTGTAAAGTTTATTAGCGTTTTATTGCCCCTGAGAGAGAGAGAGAGAGAGAGAGAGAGAGAGAGAGAGAGAGAGAGAGAAGGCGTTTTAACCCTTTACTTCTAATCCTTTACTAACCCTTTGAGTTTGGTTCTTCCCTGCTAAAATCACAAGGTTAAGCCTAAATACATCCCAAGAGAAGCCTATTACTTATACAATTAATAGGCCTAAAAAAAACTCTTTATATTTGTCGGAGTTTATGAAAAATACCGTGTTTGGCAGTCGCATTTAACATATAAAAAAAAAACAATAATAAAAAAGCCTAAATACATCCCAAGAGAAGCCTATTACTTATACAATTAATAGGCCTAAAAAACTCTTCCTTTTATAATATTTGTGAGGGAGGTTATGAAAAATACCGTGTTTGGCGCTAGTATTTAATTAATAAAAAAATAATAAAAAAGCCTAAATACATCCCAAGAGAAGCCTATTACTTAAACAATTAATAGGCCTAAAAAAACTTTATGATATTTGTGAGGGAGTTTATGAAAAATACCGTGTTTGGCAGTCGCATTTAATTAATAAAAAAAAAACAATATAAAAGCCTAAATACATCACAAGAGCCTATTACAAGAAGCCTATTACTTAATTAATAGGCCTAAAAAAACATCTTCCTTTTATAATATTTGAGGGAGGTTATGAAAATACCGTGTTTGGCGCTAGTATTTAATTTATACAAAAAAAATAAATAAAAAAGCCTAAATACATCACAAGAGAAGCCTATTACTTAAACAATAGGCCTAAAAAACATCTTCCTTTAATATTTGTGAGGGAGGTTATGAAAAATACCGTGTTTTGGCGCTAGTATTTAATTTATAAAAAAAAACAATAAAAAAGCCTAAATACATCACAAGAGAAGCCTATTACTTAATTAATAGGCCTAAAAAAATGTTCTCTCTCCGTTTTCTATGCTCGAAGAAAATAAGTGACTGCAAGGTGGGTAAGAAGGACCCACGCTCTACTCCGCTGGGCGCACGGTAGCGATCCCTGTGGCTATCAAGTGGCAACAGGCGCCCGCTGCCCGCCAGACGTTGGCAGGTGAAGCAGGCACACACACGCACACACACACACAGAGTCGCGGGATGCTGTGATTACTGTGGGCCGACACCTCACGGATCTGAGTCAGCAGGAAGGAAGGTGGGTCTCCTTCCTGGACCAGGTGCGCAGGACCCGGCCCCTCCAGCAGGTGTGGCTCCACGTCGTGTCAGGCAGGTGTGTGAGCCTGATCCTGCCGGCGGGGCACAACTCGTCCTGCTGGGGAAGGAAGCCTCGTCCTTGTGTGTCTTGCGTGGAGCAGCAGAAGGCGCTCCACCGGCACAGCAGGAAGGGTGGCGTGATTGGCCGCGGCAGATGTCACAGCTGTGTGCCTGTGACGCACCGTGGACTGGTCTCGCCAGGTGTCCTTGAACAGCTCCTGGCGAGGACGG
>NW_026973670.1:552500-557500 GCF_035594125.1 Scylla paramamosain
TATTATTATTATTATCGTCGTAAGAGGTAAAGGGTTACGTCATAATTCCGTTCCTTTAGTGTTTTATTGTTATGAGTATAATTTATTGTCATTCTTTTCAATTAACATCATATTTAATTAATTTATGTTGTGTTTAATACAGTTTCTCGTATCTTAAAGGAACTAATTCAATTCCTTTAAGGTTTAATTTTGCTTTATTTTTATTTATTTTATTTAACATTGCTTATTTCATCATGCATTATTTGTTAATTTATTTTAAAGTGTTTAAATTATCTGCCATTTATCTTTATTTAATTATTTATTAGTACTTGTGCGTTCTTTTAGATTATTATTATTATTATTATTATTATTATTATTATTATTGTTATTATTATCATTATTATTATTATATTACAACTTACTCCTTTTGCCAATTTATCTATTTATCTATTATTCATTTTTCCTCGTATTATTCCTACTATTATTTTCATTTATAATTTACGTTTATTGTCGTTCCTTTAAGGTTTTGAAATTTAATACTGGTTCCTGTAACTGTCATGGAGGTAGCGGCCTCAAGAATCAGTAAAGGCGAAATTAAGCGTTATTTTATTGTCATCGTCGCCCTTTTGGCTTAATCAAATTCGAAATAATTACGTAATTTATAAATATTTTTGGGGGATCAAAAACAATAATGGCGATATTTTTATTTATTTAATTTTTTTCGGGTTTTTAGTCAAGAACTCGACAATTTATGGGTGAGAAAATAAAATATGGTAGTTTTTCGTTTATTTTATGTATTTACCGACATTGAGAAAAGATTAAAATTATTATTATAAACATTTAGCCGGCTTGTATTAAAAAAATACGAATGTTTACAAATATTTCCTGTTTTACGCTATAAACTCAAGAATCCTTCATTCCAAAAGATATTATAATATTTTTGGCGATATATTCAAAATTAACCGGCTTGAAAAAATACTTAAATATCATAATATATACCGGTTTAAGATATATATTAAAAAAAAGCGATATTTCAAATATATTTACTTTCTTACGCTATAAACTCAAAATATAATAATAAAAAATAGCATATAGTATTTTTTCGTAAATATTTCTAACCCGTAGGCATAAAAAAAATCATATAATAACTTCCACGTGAGTTTGAAATTGGCAAGTGGACATTTTAAGTTTAGTATTGGAACATCAGCGGCGGCCATCTTAAAAATGACGTCATCGTTCTTTTAAGGCCAACATAGTGCTAATTTATTCATAACCTCTATCAATATATTTCCTTTAAGCGAAGCAGCGTTCCTTTAGGTGTGAAAATAGTACTGTGATATCAATAATTCTTGCCCATCAGTGGTAATAATAGGAAAATGAAAGGAGGTGTATACATTAAAGGAATGACATTACTATGACGTCATCGATTGCCTCAGCCACTCCCTCTCTCTCCTCTCTCTCTCTCTGTGTGGGAGAGAGAGAGAGAGAGAGAGAGAGAGAGAGAGAGAGAGAGAGAGAGAGAGAGAGAGAGAGAGAGAGAGAGAGGTAGTATTTTTTTTAATTAATTTGTACTCTCTCTCTCTCTCTCTCTCTCTCTCTCTCTCTCTCTCTCTCTCTCTCTCTCTCTCTCTCTCTCTCTCTCTCTCTCTGGTAAAATAGAAAGGAAGAGTTTAATAGGAGGAATTCAAAAGTACGATAATTATTGCTAAAGGAACAATGTACAATATAAGAAAAATATTCAGAGTATATTATAGACTGAATAAAAGCATTAGAAATATATAGGAATTTAAATAAAGACGCTTTTTAAAATGTAGAAGGAAAAATTAAAAGATAGTAAGAAGTACGATAGTTATTGCAAAAGGAACGATGCACAATATAAGAAAATAATTTGGAGTATATTATAGACTGAATAAAAGCATCAGAAATATATAAGAATTTAAATAAAGGCGCTTAGTAAAATATTGAAGGGAATCTTAAAGGAATTAAAAAAATACAGCAAATTACACCAAACCAAGAACAAAAAACAAAATAAAAAAATAACCACAGCACAAAAAGCCAAAAAATATTAAGAAAAACACCCAGAAATTTAAATAAAACCCCACCACAAAATTTTCAGAAAACTTAAAGGGACGCTAGAAAATAAAAACAACAAACCCGCGTCGCTTCCGTGCCGCCTCCCCGTCAGTGTGCCGCGAGCATTGACACGTGAAGGACCTGCGCACCTCGTCTCCTCACCCGTTCCTGCAATTTCAAAATATGGCAACAAAAGTCGGAAAAAAGGGAATGGCCACCCCTAAGACCACTCCAAAGGGCGAGGGGAAGGAGAGGCAGTCCCCTTTAAGCCCCACAAGACTGTCCAGACTGCAGGAGAAGGAGGAATTGCAGTGTTTGAATGATCGTCTTGCAGCTTATATAGATCGAGTTCGCCAGCTTGAATTAGAGAACAACAGGCTTAATTTGCAGGTATGTGTGGGTTAATTAAGCTTATTTATGCAGGTACAGGGAGTTTAAGCTTGCCAGATTACATAGTTTTTGAGTTACACAAGAATTACTAGAAACATCGTATCTTTTCTCTTATATTGAGTCTACAGGTACAGCAGCGCCTTCTACAGGTGTGTTGCAGGTGTGTGTGGGTTAATTAAGCTTATTTATGCAGGTATAGGGAGTTTAAGCTTGCCAGATTACATAGTTTTTGAGTTACACAAGAATTACTACAAACATCGTATCTTTTCTGTTATATTGAGTCTTCAGGTACAGCAGCGCCTTCTACAGGTGTGTTGCAGGTGTGTGTGGGTTAATTAAGCTTATTTACGCAGGTACAGGGAGTTTAAGCTTGCCAGATTACATAGTTTTTGAGTTACACAAGAATTAGTACAAACATCGTATCTTTTCTGTTATATTGAGTCTTCAGGTACAGCGGCGCCTTCTACAGGTGTGTTACAGGTGTGTGTGGGTTAATTAAGCTTATTTATGCAGGTACAAGGAGTTTAAGCTTGCCAGATTACATAGTTTTTGAGTTACACAAGAATTACTACAAACATCGTATCTTTTCTGTTATATTGAGTTTTCAGGTACAGCAGCGCCTTCTACAGGTGTGTTGCAGGTGTGTGCAGGTGTGTGTGGGTTAATTAAGCTTATATGTGAAGGTACTAGGTGTTTAAGCTTTTGTAGGGGTCATAATAAGCTTCCTATGACACGTTTTTTAATTTTTTTTTTTTAGGAGAAATTTGTGATGAATTGTTGTTGTTGTTGTTGTTGTTGTTGTTTGTTTGTTTGTTTGTTTGTTTGTTTGTTAAGCCTTTTTTTCTGCATAGGCCTAATATGTAAAATTTTTCCTTTTTTTTTGCATATTACTACTACTACTATTATTATTATTACTACTACTACTACCACCACTACTACTACTACTACTACTACTACTACTATTACTACTACTACTACTGTTCTCCTCCTCCTCCTCCTCCTCCTCCTCCTTTTCTCACCACCACCACCACCACTACCACCACCACCACCACCACCACTACTACTACTACTACTACTACTACTACTACTACTACTACTACTACTACTACTACAACAACAACTACTACTTTCACCTCCTCCTCCTCCTCCTCCTCTTCCCACCACCACCACCACTACTACTACTACTACTACTACTACTACTACTACTACTACTACTACTACTACTACTACTACTACTACTACTACTACCACCACCACTACCACCACTACTACAACAACAACAACAACAACTACTACTTTTACCCCTTCTCCTGTTCCTCCTCTCCCCACTACCACAACAACCACCACTACTACTACTACTACTACTACTACTACTACTACTACTACTACTACTATCTTCCGCCCCAAACAGGTGGAGACTATTCAGGAGAGTGTGAGTAAAGAGGTGGTGAGTATGAAGGGACTATACGAAGGGGAGCTAGCTGATGCTCGGAGACTTCTCGATGACACAGCAAGAGAGAAAGCCCAGTTGCAGATCGACGTGGGCAAGATACGCAGTGCTAACGAGGACTTGAGGCTCCGGTGAGGCTGCGGCAGGGTGTAGTAAGGGTGTATCTGTGTGTACGGGAAGTTTGGTGTGTCTGTGTCGAGTGTAAGTGTGTGTTTTGGGTGTATTTGTAAAAAGAATGTTAGTTTTGTTAAGTTTTTGGTGTTTTTTGGGTCAGTTGAGGGTGTTTCAGGGTGCGGCAGGGTGTAGTAAGGGTGTATCTGTGTGTACGAGTCCTTTGGTGTGTCTGTGTCGAGTGTAAGTGTGTGTTTTGGGTGTATTTGTAAAAAGAATGTTAGTTTTGTGATGGTTTTGGTGTTTTTTGGGTCAATTGAGGGTGTTTCAGGGTGCGGCAGGGTGTAGTAAGGGTGTATCTGTGTGTACGGGTCCTTTGGTGTGTCTGTGTCGAGTGTAAGTGTGTGTTTTGGGTGTATTTGTGAAAGAATGTTATTTTTGTGATGGTTTTGTGAAGTTTTTGGTGTTTTTTGTGTCAGCTGAGGGTGTTTCAGGGTGCGGCAGGGTGTAGTAAGGGTGTATCTGTGTGTACGAGTCCTTTGGTGTGCCTGTGTCGAGTGTAAGTGTGTGTTTTGGGTGTATTTGTGAAAGGAATGTTAGTTTTGTGATGGTTTTGTGATGGTTTTGGTGTTTTTTGTGCCAGCTGAGGGTGTTTCAGGGTGTAGCAAGGGTGTGGCAGGGTGTAGTAAGGGTGTATCTGTGTGTACGAGTCCTTTGGTGTGCCTGTGTCGAGTGTAAGTGTGTGTTTTGGGTGTATTTGTAAAAGGAATGTTAGTTTTGTGATGGTTTTGTTAAGTTTTTGGTGTTTTTTGTGCCAGCTGGGGGTGTTTCAGGGTGTAGCAAGGTGTGGCAGGGTGTAGTAAGGGTGTATCTGTGTGTATGGGAAGTTTGGTGTGCCTGTGTCGAGTGTAAGTATGTGTTTTGGGTGTATTTGTAAAAGAAATGTTAGTTTTGTGATGGTTTTGTTAAGTTTTTGGTGTTTTTTGTGCCAGCTGAG
>NW_026973670.1:565000-570000 GCF_035594125.1 Scylla paramamosain
CAGAATTTACGATAGCTACAATTTAAACACCAAGTAAGAGAGAGAGAGAGAGAGAGAGAGAGATAGAGAGAGAGAGAGAGAGAGAGAGAGAGAGAGAGAGAGAGAGAGAGAGAGAGAGAATAACTAAAACCCCTTTCCAGCAACGTGTCTCGGATCTGGAGGCCCAATTAGAGAGCGAGAGGGACTCCCATTCAATCGAGGTGGCACGGTTGAAAGAGGAAATTGCACGATTGGTGGAGGAGATGTCCGGCCACCTTCAAGAGTATCAAGACCTCATGGATGTTAAGATAGCCCTGGACATGGAAATAGCTGCCTACAGGAAGCTATTAGAGGCTGAGGAGGCCAGGTGAGGTCGTTAGTGAGGTTTGGGCTATTTTTTTGTCTTTGGGCTATTTTTTGGGGTTTGGGCTATTTTTTTGTTTGGGCTGTGTTTTGGGTTTGGGTGAATTTTTTGGTTTGGGCTGTTTTTTTTGGGTTTGGGCTATTTTTTTGGGGTGCTTGAGCTATTTTTTTGGGTGCTTGGGCTATTTTTTGTTAATTTGGGCTATTTTTTTGGGGATATTTTAGCTATTGTTTTGGGTGATTTGGGTTATTTTGGGGTGGTTTGGGCTATTTTTGGGGGGGTTTGGGCTATTCTTATGTGTTTGGGCTATTTTCTGGGGTGGTTTTTGTGTGGTTGTTAGCTAGTTGTGTGAACGAGTGAATGAGCGAGACTTGTGTGAGGCATGAATACGTGTATGAGTGAACGAGCTAGGCTTCAGTCATAAGTGTTAAGTGGAAGTGCGCGGCCTGGCGCCGGGAGATCACCTACCTCCAGCCTTCTGTTCACACCTTCTGTGAATAAACACCTGCACTGTTACCTGCGTTTCCTGTGCCCCTGCTGGTCAAGAGTCGAACATGGCGCAGTGAGTAGGATCAGGACAAGGCTGCAGTGGGTACGGCGCAGAATGGAGAAGCAGTTGGAGGCGCTGGCTGCCCTGCTAGCGCGACAGTCGGAGCAGAGTCAGGCTCTGCTAGCGCGACAGTCGGAGCAGAGTCAGGCTCGCGAGGAGCGTTTAACCCAGCTGCTGGAGAGAGTGGGGACACAAGCTCCCAGTCGCACCACGGCGAGCAATGAAGGCGAAACCACAGCCCGCAGCACGTCTACCCAGGGCGCGAGGTTCCCGACGTCCGCCACCATCATTCCTCACTTAACGGCGTCAGCATCTTTACGTGAGTTCGACACGTGGCGCCATAAGTTTGAAGGATACGTAACCCTCGCCAGGATAGACTGTCTCTCCCTGGCTGAGCAGAGGGCGGCACTCGCTGCTGTCCTAGACGACGAGTGGACCCGTACACTTCGCTACGGGATAAGCTTACCGAGAGACGCGGAGTTAAGAACCATCCTCGATGCAATGTGTGAGTACCTGCGAAGCCAGCGCAACATCATCATGGATAGAAGAGACTTCTACTCCCGCGTGCAAGAAACGCAAGAAGGTTTTTGACGACTTTTTATGTGCTGTTAAGGAAATCGCCAATTTCTGTGACTTTTGCGACCAGTGCATAAACCATCAGCTGCGTGACAGAATTGTCGTTGGGACACGAGACGAAGTGGCCTCTGAAACGCATGCTGGAAAACAAGAAACTCACCCTTGAAAACGCCATAGATATTTGCAGAGCATCAGAGAGCGCTAACCAGTGTAGTGCAGTACTAAGGGGCGGCTCTCACTCTTCGAGCCATGGTGTGAACGCTGTCTCGAACTACAGGAAGGGCAGTTTCGGGGGCTCAAGCCCCACGGGCTGTTATCGTTGTGGCAAAAATTGTCGCAGTGACAAAAGGGGATGCCAGGCAATAGATAAAGTGTGTCGTAACTGCGGGAAAAGAGGGCATTTTGCGAGTGTATGTCAGCAGACAGTGAGGAAACGACGAGGAGCTTCGAGGAGTTCCTCAACTGTCTCTCCTCATCGCGGTGCAGGCCCGAGGCGGGGAGCCAGTGCCAGTGTATACCAGCTCTTATCAGGCGTATACACAAAGACGGTGACGGCACGACCTGCGCCCCAGGTGCTCATTACCGCCACACATCCCGCTGGAAGAGACAAGATTACGTGGACTCCTGACTCTGGGGCCGAAACGACCGTTATTGGCCTCGACACGGCAACACTCCTTGGAATCCCGCCCTCCAGCTTGGCGCCCGCTGATGGTGATGGACTTTATGCTGCCGGTAATCACCCCCTCACCTGTGTAGGAACTTTCTCGTCGCACTTGCAACTGGGCGACAGGGAAGCTGAGACTGTTGTGAGCGTGGTGAAGGAGGTGAAGGGGGCGCTGCTTAGCTGGTACGATTCCATCGCTCTCGGAATCCTCCCCGAAGATTTTCCGGCTCAAATCCGACCGCTACGCAGGGAAGAACAGCACACCGGCAACAGCTCCATCAAGTACCCCGACCGCCTCGCAGCCACCTCTATCTACGCCCACAGCAAGCTGGCAAAAGGGATCGACACACTGTGTGCCCGACGCCCTCTCACGTGCTCCAGTACAGGACCCAGTGGAGGAAGAGGATGCTGCTACTTCTGGTGACCTCGACCCTCTCCACTCAGCGGTCATCTCAGCGTTATCTGCCACCAATGAGGACGGCGTCCGCTTAGCACCACTCCAGGATCAGACTGTGGAAATGGTACGTGCCGCAGCAGCAAGAGACGGGGAGTACTGCTTGCTCAAGAACGTCATCATCGAGGGCTTCCCTGATCATTGCCACGACCTCGATCACCGCTTGCGTACGTACTGGCCGGTGCGCAGTCTGCTGGCCGTAGACGACGACCTGGTGGTTTACGGGCCGAGGCTTCTTATTCCTCACAGCCTCCGCCGAGAAACACTAGAGCGACTCCATGACAGTCATCAGGGGATGGAGCGCACCAAGCGACGGGCCCCGACAAACGGTGTACTGGCCTGGTATGGGACAGAGACGTTGAGAACGTCGTTTCTGGATGCTCACTATGCCGTCCACTCCTACCAAGCCAAGCCAACGAACCTCTCTGGCAGGACACGGACACACCCAGCAGGGTGTTTGAGTCAGTTTCTGCAGACTACTTCCACGCAGCAGGCCGTACATACCTCGTGTATGTAGATCGCTTGTCTGGGTGGCCTCACGTGTCTGCATGCTCACGTCCAGCATCGGCTGATCAGCTCGTTCGTGTCCTTCGGGGTGTGTTCGCCGACACGGGCGTGCCTGTTCTCCTGAGGACTGACGGTGGACCGCAGTTCACTTCTTCATCGGTACGGCGCTTCCTGGCTCGATGGGGGGTGGAGCATCGTGTATCTTCACCTCATTATCCACGCTCCAATGGTCACGCCGAGGCAGCGGTCAAGTCCGTGAAGAAGCTGATCCTCACGACCACACAGCAGGGACACCTGGACGAGGATGCGTTCGCTCGCGGGTTGCTGGAACTGCGCAACACTCCGAGGGCGGAAGGGCGATCACCAGCACAAGTCCTCTTCGGTCATCCTATGAGGTCCTGTGTCCCCGGCTCATCATCGCTCATTACGCTCAGCAGTGGCAGCGCGCTGCTGATGAGTGCGACGCCAAGGCAGAGCGACTGAGGAAGAAAGCGAAACTTCGCCACGACGCGTCCCGCCCGTACTCTTCCTCTCCTGCACCTCGGTGGCCACGTCGACGTTCAAGATCACACGACAGGCCTCTGGGATCGCCTGGGTGTCATCGTGGCTGTTGGGCGAAGGAGAGACTACCTCATCAAGATGGGCAGCGGTCGCGTGATGTGGCGTAATAGAAGACACCTACGCCCACACAGACCTCTTGCTCCCCTTCCTGTCGAGCAGCACACCGCTCATGGCGGTGCAGCGCTTCAGCATCAGGGTCACGAGGAACACCACCATCCCGGCAGCCCGGAGCATCAGGGTAACGGGGTACACCGTGGCCGAGAGCAACCAGAGCGTCGAAGCAGCCGACAGCGTAGGGAGCCGAGACGACTGCAGGTGCGGTGGCACCGTAGCACCTACGATTAGTCGTACGTGTTCATTGTACGCTGTGTTTGTTTTGTGTATATGTACCGTGTTTTCTGTACTTCAATCATTGTAACTTTGTTTCATGTGTTACGGTAGCCATAACAAAGATAAGGAATCTTCCTTATGTCTCGGGGGAGGTGTGTGGTTGTTAGCTAGTTGTGTGAACGAGTGAATGAGCGAGACTTGTGTGAGGCATGAATACGTGTATGAGTGAACGAGCTAGGCTTCAGTCATAAGTGTTAAGTGGAAGTGCGCGGCCTGGCGCCGGGAGATCACCTACCTCCAGCCTTCTGTTCACACCTTCTGTGAATAAACACCTGCACTGTTACCTGCGTTTCCTGTGCCCCTGCTGGTCAAGAGTCGAACAGTTTTGGGCTAGTTTTTGGGTGATTTGGGCTTTTTTTTGTGTTTGGGCTATTCTTTGGGTGGTTTAGCGTTTTTTGGGGTGTTTGGGCTAGTATTGAGGTGTTTGGGCTAGTTTTTTGGGTGTTTGGGCTAGTTTTTGGGTGTTTGGGCTAGTTTTTTTGGGTGGTTTGGGCTAGTTTTTGGGGTGTTTGGGCTAGTTTTTTGGTTGGTTTGACTAGTTTTGAGGTGTTTGGGCTATATTTTTGGGTGCTTGGGCTAGTTTTTGGGGTGTTTGGGCTAGTTTTTTTGGGTGGTTTGACTAGTTTAGAGGTGTTTGGGCTATATTTTTGGGTGCTTGGGCTAGTTTTTGGGGTGTTTGGGGCTAGTTTCTGGGTGGTTTGACTAGTTTGAGGTGTTTGGGCTATATTTTTGGGTGCTTGGGCTAGTTTTTGGGGTAGTTTGGGCTAGTTTTTGGGTGGTTTGACTAGAGGTGCTTGGGCTAGTTTTTGGGGTGTTTGGGCTAGTTTTTGGGTGGTTTGACTAGTTTAGAGGTGTTTGGGCTATATTTTTGGGTGCTTGGGCTATTTTTTGGGGTAGTTTGGGCTATTTTCAAGGTGTTTTTGTGTTGTTTTAAAGTTGTTTTTATCATTTAAAG
>NW_026973670.1:585000-595000 GCF_035594125.1 Scylla paramamosain
CGTTTTGAGGTTTCTGTTCGGAAATGGTTTTTTTTTTTTTTTTTTTAGGGCGTGTGAAGGGTTTGCTTTGGGTTTGGGGGGGTGTGCGGGTGTGGGAAGGGTGTCTGCAGGTGTGGTGGAGGTGTGGTAGCTGTGGTGCCTCTCAAAGTGTGTTTTTTTTGCGTTTTTCGCGGAGGTAAATTTTTTTGCGTTTTGAGGTTTCTGTTCGGAAATGGTTTGTTTTTTTATTTTTTAGGGCGTGTGAAGGGTTTGCTTTGGGTTTGGGGGGTGTGCGGGTGTGGGAAGGGTGTCTGCAGGTGTGGTGGAAGTGTGGTAGCTGTGGCGTCTCTCAAAGTGTGTTTTTTTTGCGTTTTTCGCGGAGGTAAATTTTTTTCATTTTGAGGTTTCTGTTCGGAAATGTTTTTTATTTTTTTTTTTTTTTAGGGCGTGTGAAGGGTTTGCTTTGGGTTTGGGGGGTGTGCAGGTGTGGGAAGGGTGTCTGCAGGTGTGGTGGAGGTGTGGCAGGTGTGGCAGGTCTGTAAGTGTGTTAATTTTGTGTTTATTTAGAGAGACGTGGAAAAAATTTTGGGACATTTTCTTTGTTTTGGTGTGACTTGCCTGGTGTTCAGGTGTGGTAGGTGTGTGTGCAGGTGTGTAAAAGGTGTGTGCAGGTGTGTAAAAGGTGTATGCAGGTGTGGGGAAGGTGTGGCAGGTGTAGTGTGCGTGTGTGTGTGTGTGTGTGTGTCTGTGTGTGTGTATAACTTTTTCCTCCTCCTCTTCCTCCTCTCCTCACCACCACCACCACCACTACTACTACTACTACTACTACTACTACTACTACTACTACTACTACTACTACTATTCCAGGTCTATCGGTCGAGGAGATGGCGTCCTATTCTGACTACTGCTCTCGTCCCGGGTGACATCATCAGCGTTACAAGAAGTAGTAGTAGTAGTAGTAGTAGTAATAGTACTACTACTACTATTACTACTACTAATGATTGTCTGGTGCCCTGTGACCTGCTACTATTAAGAGGTTCCTGTGTGGTAGATGAGAGTATGTTAACAGGTAGGTAGGAAACTATTTTTGCCTTGGATGCTACCTTAAGGGCATCAAGGTTCCTCCCAGTCAAAAGTGCCTGTTGGGAACCTTGACTCCCTTATCACAAATATCTTCTGCTTATGCATCATTGACTCAAGGGCGTCAAGGTTCCTCCCAGGTTGAAATGCCTATTTGTGTTGCTTATTGAAAATTGCATTGACTATTTTGCCTTGGATAGTTGAAATGGTTGACTATCAGAAGTACTCGTATTTTAAAATTTATTACAATATCACTACTACTACTACTACTACTACTACTACTACTACTACTACTACTACTACTACTACTACTACTACTACTACTACTACTATTGCAGGAGAGAGCATTCCACAGATGAAGGAAGGGATTTCTGGCCCAGATGACCCCAGGATAGTCACAGATAGTCAGGATAGTCGACTACTGGACCTGACTACTGACTCCAAACTGCACGTTCTCTATGGAGGCACCAAAATAGTCCAGCACACTCCACCTATCAAGACTACTACTGGTCTGAGAGGTGGGATAGTACACCATTTGTTACTATTCTGTGTGGGATAGTCAGGGAGAGAGGGAGAGGGTGTGGTCAGAGTAGTCATGGGAGATACTACTACTACTACTACTACTACATTTCTTCTTCTTCTTCTTCTTCTTCTTCTTCTTCTTCTTCTTCTTCTTCTTCTTCTTCTTCTTCTTCTTCTTCTTGTTCTTGTTCTTGTTCTTTTCCTCCTCTTCCTCCTCCTCCTCCTCCTCCTCCTCCTCCTCCTCCTCCTCCTCCTCCTCCTCCTCCTCCTCCTCCTCCTCCTCCTCCTCCTCCTCTCTAACTTAACCTAACCTAACCACCACCACCACTACCACCACCACTACTACTACTACTACTACTACTATTACTATTTCAGCCCCGGATAGTGGGTGTGTCTGCTATGTGCTAAGGACTGGCTTCGCGACCGCTCAGGGACGACTACTCAAGACTATTCTGTATGGCGTTAGTCGAGCCACAGCGAATAGTCTGGAGACCCTTGCTTTCATACTATTTCTACTAGTCTTTGCTGTGGCTGCTGCTGCCTATGTGTGGGTCAAAGGTCAGTGGTATACTATTTGGTTCAGATAGTTTTTTTGTTTTTTTTTCAGGATAGTACGCCATTTTAGACTGTTTTGGTGTGGTGATAGTATTTTTCTTAAGATAGTACACTATTTTTGACTATTCTGGATGGATAATAGTATTTTGTGATGTTTTTTCAAGATAGTACACTATTTTTTACTATTCTAGATGGATAATAGTATTTTGTGATGTTTTTTTCAAGATAGTACACTATTTTTGACTATTCTAGATGGATAATAGTATTTTGTGATGTTTTTTTAAGATAGTACACTATTTTTGACTATTCTAGATGGATAATAGTATTTTGTGATGTTTTTTCAAGATGGTACACTATTTTTTACTATTCTAGATGGATAATAGTATTTTGTGATGTTTTTTTCAAGATAGTAGACTATTTTAGACTTTTCTGATGTGATAATAGTATTTTCAGTTTTTTTTTCAAGATGGTATACTATTTCATGGTGTTTTTTTCAAGATAGTACACTATTCTATGGAGTCTTCCCCCTCCAAACAAAACTTGACTATCAGCCTCAAAATAATAGGCCTATCATACTATCCACAGACTAATAGTAAAAATAATGAATCTGAAACAAAAAAATCCCTAAAATAGTTGACTATTTGACTATCCCCAGGCACAGCAGACCCCGAGAGGAACCAGTACAAACTATTCTGAATAGTACAAACTACTTCTAATGATATCAACTATTTAAAAACCCAAAAAACCCAAAAAAGATGAAATACCCCCAAAATAGTTGACTATCTGACTATCCCATACACAGCAGACACCGAGAGGAAACTATTTTAAACATTACAAACTATTTTAAACCTAACAAACAACTTTAAACAAAACAAACTATTTAAAACTCAAAAAAACACAAAAAAAGATCGAACACCCCTAAGATAGTCGACTATTTGACTATCCCCAGGCACAGCAGACCCAAGACAAACCATCCCAAACTATTTTAAACCTAACAAACAACTTTAAACAAACCAAACTATTTAAAACTCAAAAAAACACAAAAAAAGATCGAACAACCCTAAGATAGTCGACTATTTGACTATCCCCAGGGACAGCAGACCCAAGACGAACCAACCCAAACTATTCAAAACCTAACAAACAACTTTAAACAAACCAAACTATTTAAAACTCCAAAAAACACAAAAAATTTAAAATACACCCTAAGATAGTCGACTATTTGACTATCCCCAGGGACGGCAGACCCAAGACGAACCAACCCAAACTATTTTAAACCTAACAAACAACTTTAAACAAACCAAACTATTAAAAAAACCAAAAAAACACAAAAAAATTTAAAACACCCTAAGATAGTCGACTATTTGACTATCCCCAGGCACAGCGGACCCCGAGAGAAGCCGCTACAAACTATTCCTGGAGTGCACGTTGATCTTGACATCGGTGGTGCCCCCTGAACTGCCCATCGAGCTGTCATTGGCTGTTAACACATCCCTGCTGTCCCTGTCAAAGCTGTGTGTGTTTTGTACCGAGCCGTTCCGTATTCCTCTGGCTGGCAAGATCGACGTAACCTGCTTTGACAAGACCGGGACCCTTACCAGTAGTGACCTGCTGGTGGAGGGTCTTGCTGGGCTGTGAGTGGGTCTTCTAGTGGTTAAGGAGGAGGAGGAGGAAGAGGAGAAGGAGGAGGAGAAGGAGGAGGACGAAAAAAATTGACGTAACCTGTTTTGACAAGGCCGGGACCCTTACTAGTAGTGACCTGCTGGTGGAGGGTCTTGCTGGGCTGTGAGTGGGTCTTCTAGTGGTTAAGGAGGAGGAGGAGGAAGAGGAGGAGGAGGAGGAGAAGGAGAAGGAGGAAAAAAATTGACGTAACCTGTTTTGACAAGACCGGGACCCTTACCAGTAGTGACCTGCTGGTGGAGGGTCTGGCTGGGCTGTGAGTGGGTCTTCTAGTGGTTAAGGAGGAGGAGGAGGAGGAGGAAGAGGAGGAGGAGGAGGAGGAGAAGGAGGAGGAGGAAAAAAATTGACGTAAGCTGTTTTGACAAGACCGGGACCCTTACCAGTAGTGACCTGCTGGTGGAGGGTCTTGCTGGGCTGTGAGTGGGTCTTCTAGTGGTTAAGGAGGAGGAGGAGGAAGAGGAGGAGGAGGAGGAGGAGGAGGAGAAGGAGGAGGACGAAAAAAATTGACGTAACCTGTTTTGACAAGGCCGGGACCCTTACCAGTAGTGACCTGCTGGTGGAGGGTCTTGCTGGGCTGTGAGTGGGTCTTCTAGTGGTTAAGGAGGAGGAGGAGGAAGAGGAGGAGGAGGAGGAGGAGGAGGAGGAGGAAAAAATTGACTTGCTGGTGGAGGGTCTGGCTAGGCTGTGAGTGGGTCTTCTAGTGGTTAAGGAGGAGGAGGAGGAGGAGGAGGAGGAGGAGGAGGAGGAGGAGGAGGAGGAGGAGGAGGAGGAGGAATATTAGTAGTAGTTGTAGTTATTGAAATTTTGAAGTGAATGAATTGATAAAAGTAATAACTCTCTCTCTCTCTCTCTCTCTCTCTCTCTCTCTCTCTCTCTCTCTCTCTCTCTCTCTCTCTCTCTCTCTCTCTCTCTCTCTCTCTCTCTCTCTCTCTCTCTCTCTCTCTCTCTCTCTCAGGGGAACTTCAGAAATAGTACCGCTTAATGAGGCACCCCCAGATAGTATACAGGTAAGACTACTTTGACTATTCTTGTTACTACTACTACTACTACTACTACTACTACTACTACAATTTTTTATCCTAGCTTAACCTAACTAACGTAACCTATACTACTACTACTACTACTACTACTACTACTACTACTACTACTACTACTACTACTACTACTACTACTACTACTACTACTACTACTACAACAATTATTTATCCTAGCCTAACCTAACCTAACCTAACCTATATTACTACTACTACTACTACTACTACAACAATTATTTATCCTAGCCTAACATAAACTATATTACTACTACTACTACTACTACTACTACTACTACTACTACTACTACTATTACTATTTTAGGTAGTCGCGGCCTGCCACTCACTTGTACAGCTTGAGGAGGGACTGGTAGGCGACCCACAGGAGAAAGCAACACTAGCAGCAATAGATTGGATGCTTACAAAAGGTTAGTAAGGAGATCAAGGTCCCTCCCAGTCAGAAATGCCTGTTGGAAACCTTGACTCCCTTATCTGAAATATCTTCATCTGATTCATAAGTACTTTAAGGGCATGAAGCTTCCTCCCAGTCAAAAGTGCCTGTCAAAAACCCTGACTCCCTTATCTGAAATATCTTCAGCTGATTCATAAATACTTTAAGGGCATGAAGCTTCCTCCCAGTCAAAAGTGCCTGTCAAAAGCCTTGACTCCCTTATGGCACTTCAACTTGCACACCTTCCTGACATCCTGCGTTTCCATCCGCCAGGGGACAGCTCAGGGGCCGCGGTGGTGCCTCGCAAGGGCAAGATGGCCGGTCTGCGAATAATACAACGTCATCATTTCACCGCTCAGCTCAAGAGAATGGCAGTTGTTGCGGGCTTCACCACTCTGTCTGGGGAAGTCTCATACATCTCAGCGGTCAAGGGTGCCCCAGAGACTATCCGAGAAATGGTACGTACTATTGTCTGCGGGGCGTTGCTACTTCAAGGGCGTCAAGGTCCGTCCCAGTCAAAAACGCCTGTGAGGAACCTTGACTCCCTTATTGCAAGTATCTTTAGCTTTTGCATATCTACTTTGAGTGTGTGTGTTAATTTAGGTTAAGTTAGATAAATGCTCTCTCTCTCTCACTCTCTCTCTCTCTCACAGCTTCACACAGTGCCACCAGGATATGACAACACTTATAAAACTCTATCTAAACGAGGTGCTCGAGTGTTGGCGCTGGGAAGGAAGGAGCTTGGAAGGTTGGCCCACGCAGAGGTATGAATAATCTCTCTCTCTCTCTCTCTCTCTCTCTCTCTCTCTCTCTCTCTCTCTCTCTCTCTCTCTCTCTCTCTCTCTCTCTCTCTCTCTCTCTCTCTCTCTCTCTCTCTCTCTCTCTCTCTCTCTCTCTCTCTCTCTCTCTCTCTCTCTCTCTCTCTCTCTCTCTCTCTCTCTCTCTCTCTCTCTCTCTCTCTCTCTCTCTCTCTCTCTCGGACACCTCCTTCTCCCCCTCCTGGTCTTTCTGTTCAATTACATCACATTCTCTCTCTCTCTCTCTCACTCTCTCTCTCTCTCTCAGGTAAGGTCACTGACAAGAGGGGACCTAGAGAGTGACCTGACCTTCGCTGGGTTCATCATTATCTCCTGTCCACTTAAGAGAGATTCGAAGGAAGTTATCAGAGAGATTCTTCACTCCTCTCATGCTGTAAGTACTGTTAAGGGCGTCAAGGTCCCTCACAGTCAAAAGTGCCTATAGTGAAGCGTGATTCCCTTAAGTGGCATGTCGGTTCGTCGAGTCCTTGTGTGACTTTCTTAACTACTTGTACTGTTTCAGGCTGTGATCCTAACTGGCGACAACTACTTGACAGCTTGCCATGTTGCTAATGAGCTCAAGTTTACCCAGAAGTCGGCCATCTTGGTTCTGCAGGCAAGGAGGAGGAGAAGAATAGTAGTAGTAGTAGTAGTAGTAGTGGTGGTGGTAGTAAAATCCTTCAGTATTGTTAGTTAATTCTACTTTGAAATTCAGTCGAGTACTTTTAACCAGTTCAGGCTCAGCAAGGCTTGTTTTTCCCTCTGAAGTGCCATGACCCTGTTAAACTGCATTCCCCTGACACTTGCAACTTAAAAATGAAAAAAAATAGTAAAATATATTCTCTCTCTTTCTCTAACTCCTCTCTCTTTCAGGCCAAGGAACAAGCAGGCGAGGAATTGAGCGAGAAATTTAAGCGAGAGAGAGAGACAGTGGGCGTTGGCAAGATCTGGACGGCTCGCTCTCTCTCTCCATCTCACTTGCGGAGGTCGGACTAGACGTGGCTCTGAAAAAATACGATCTTTGCGTTCACTGGAGAGGTACGTCTGTTTCATATCTTTTCTCCTGCCTCTCTCGCTCTCTCCCTGCCTTTAACACTCTCTCTCTCTCTTCCTCAGGGCCTCTCGTACCTGCACACAGCTCACCCTAGTCTGCTGAAGACCCTGCTGCCTGCTGTGAGGATATTTGCAAGAGTAGCCCCTAAACAAAAGGAGCTAGTGATAACTCTGTATAAAGATCTGAAATTCACCACGCTTATGTGTGGCGATGGGACTAATGATGTTGGAGCTCTCAAACACGCACACTGTGGTGAGTGCGGGTGTGGGGGTGTGCGTGTGGGTAGAGGGGGGTCTTGGCCAGGTGTGTGGTGGAGGGCAGGTGTGGAGGTAACATGTAGAGGAAGATATTGAGGAAAGGAACAGGTGTGTGTGGAGGAAAAAAATGAGAAACTTATTTTTGATCTGTACTTATCTTACAAAACTACTATTTTCACTATGAATTAAGCCTTCTAGGTTAGTGTAGTTTGGAGGGAAGGTGGAGGAGAGGTGGAGGAAAGTCTGTGAGGAAAGAGAAGCTTGGAGATAACTTGTGGAGGAAAATATGAAGGAAAGATTACAAACTTATGGAGGAAAAATGAGAAAAAAAAATGGTTGTCTGTGATGCGTGACTTGTACAAAACTACTATTTTAACCATGAATTAAGCTAGCTAGGGTGGTAAGAACTTGGAGGAAAGGTGGAGGAAAGGCGGAGGAAACTACACTGCGGAGGAGAAACCTGTAGGTAACACATGAAGGAAGATACATGGAAAAACAAAACCGAAAAAAAAAAATCTTGAAAACTTTACCATCATCGAAAGCAAACCAACTATTTATACCATTCCAGGAGTGGCCATACTATCCGGGGCGCCTGTCAGACCATCCTCAGGCCTCCGCAGAGTCAGACAGGCAGAGAGGCAGGCAGAGAGACAGACAGACAGACCAGCAGACAGAAGAGGAAGAAGAAACCCTGGAGGGAAGTCATCTGTCAACACAACAAGTCAAAATTCGCCTTTATTGACGCCACAGCAGGTACGTACGTGCGTTCGTGTGTTTGAAGAATTGAATTACCACCTCCACCACCACCATTACCACCACCACCACCACCATCTTTCAGGAACAGATGGCAAAATTGCAAAAACTTCTTCAGGAACTAGAACAAGACAGTAATTTAATAGTCAAGCTGGGTGATGCTTCTATCGCAGCCCCGTTCACTTCAAAGCTGTCATCCATACAGTGTGGTAAGTGCTCTGGCTGATTGGGAGGCACTGGGAGAGACTGGGAGGCACTGGGAGAGGCTGGGATGCACTGAGAGAGGCTAGGAGGCACTGGGAGAAGCTAGGAGGCACTGGGAGAGACTAGGAGGCACTGAGAGAAGCTAGGAGGCACTGGGAGAGACTAGGAGGCACTGGGAGAGACTGGGAGGCACTGGGAGAGGCTGGGAGGCACTGGGAGAGGCTGGGATGCACTGAGAGAGACTAGGAGACACTGAGAGAGGCTAGGAGGCACTGGGAGAGACTAGGAGGCACTGAGAGAGGCTGGGAGGCACTGGGAGAGGCTGGGATGCACTGGGAGAGGCTGGGATGCACTGGGAGAGGCTGGGATGCACTGGGAGAGGCTGGGAGGCACAGGGAGAGGCTGGGAGGCACTGGGAGAGGCTGGGATGCACTGAGAGAGGCTGGGAGGCACTGGGAGAGACTAGGAGGCACTGGGAGAGGCTAGGAGGCACTGGGAGAGGCTGGGATGCACTGGGAGAGGCTGGGATGCACTGGGAGAGGCTGGGATGCACTGGGAGAGGCTGGGATGCACTGGGAGAGGCTGGGATGCACTGGGAGAGGCTGGGAGGCACTGGGAGAAGCTAGGAGGCACTGGGAGAGGCTGGGATGCACTGGGAGAGGCTGGGAGGCACTGGGAGAGGCTGGGAGGCACTGGGAGAGGCTGGGAATACATTTGAAATATTTATGTGAATATTATTATCATTACTAATATTATTGCTCCTTATTTATTGTTTTCTCTCTTCCAAACGCGTACAAACATGCGTACACCTTCCCTACACCTGCCCACACCTTCCCTACACCTGCCCACACCTGCAGTCTGCCACATAATCAAGCAGGGAAGGTGTACTCTTGTGACAACTCTACAGATGTTCAAGATACTAGCTCTCAATGCATTAATTCTGGCTTACTCTCAGTCAGTCCTGTACCTTGACGGCATTAAGTTCAGTGATTATCAGGCTACACTACAAGGTCTCCTATTGGCTGGCTGCTTCCTCTTCATATCACGCTCAAAGGTCAGTCATTGGTCTATATTTGTGCCAAGTTTTGTTAGTCTGAGTTGATTAGAAATATATTTTTTTTACTGTTTTGTTAAGTGTGTTGGTGAAAAAATTTGAGGTCGTGTGTGTGTGTGAGTTTGTTTGTTTTGCATTTTCTGAGGTTATGGTTAATAGTACAGTTTGTCTGACTATTGGTACTATTACTATTATGTCTGGCCTTTGTTTGTGCCAAGTTTAAATAGTATGAGTTGATTAGAAGTGCATTTTTTTTACTGTTTTGTTAAGTGTGTTGGTGAAAAATTTTGAGGTCGTGTGTGTGTGAATTTGTTTGTTTTGCTTTTTCTGTGGTTTTGGTGGGTAGTACAGGTTGTCTGACTATTGGTACTATTACTATCATGTCTGGCCTGTGTTTGTGCCAAGTTTAATTAGTCTGAGTTGATTAGAAATGCATTTTTTTTTAAAGTTTTGTTAAGTGTGTTGGTGAAAAAAATTTTTGAGGTCGTGTGTGTGTGAGTTCGTTTGTTTTGCTTTTTCTGTGGTTTTGGTGGGTAGTACAGGTTGTCTGACTATTGCTACTATTACTATCATGTCTGGCCTGTGT
>NW_026973670.1:615000-625000 GCF_035594125.1 Scylla paramamosain
CAACTGAAGGGTGACACGAAAACCCGCCCGTTCCGCCTTCTGCCACTGTCAAGGGGTGTGGGTGGTGCTGTCCTCCTGGGGCTCCTCACGGCCGTCCTGGAGGTCAGCTACCTGTCTGAGCTGCCACGGGGGCTACCTGGGGGCTGCAGGGGGACACAGTGACGGCCAGTGAATCTCGTGAGACCATCAATTTACTCATTTCCCTCAAAAATTCATTAAGATTTGCCTCTCTCTCTCTCTCTCTCTTTCTCTCTCTCTTTCTCCCTCTCTCTTTCTCCCTCTCTCTCTTTCTCCCTCTCTCTCTCTCCCCCTCTCTCTATTATTATTATTATTAGTAAGCGAGTCAAAATAATAGTTCAGTTTCTCCTTCAACTTTTAATAGAAAACGTTTCTCCATCACCTCTTAATAGAAAACGTATGTAATTTTTTTTTTTAAGGGGATACTACGAGGAATTTAAACACTCGTCAATTAAATAAGAAAAATACATAGAATAGATTGATAAGCAAAATAATTTAATATATAAGTTTTTATTACTAAATTTATTAACTATCAGGAATTTGAATGCTGGAAAATGAGTTACGAAAAATAAAAGAAATTGATGGAAATTATATAACTTGTAAAAAAATAATAATAAAGAGAGAGAGAGAGAGAGAGAGAGAGAGAGAGAGAGAGAGAGAGAGAGAGAGAGAGAGAGAGAGAGAGAGAGAGAGAAAATCGAACAAACAAACAAACTAATTAACAAACAAACTAATTAACAAACAAACAAACTAATGAACAAACAAACAAACAAACATACATTCTAACTTGTTGACACCTGTTCTTCATGGATTGGCACCGAAAGATTTGGCACCAAGTAAATCTCTCCTGCCATTGGTCCATTTAAATCCTCCTCCTGCTCTGTGATTGGCCGGTTCAAACCCTCCTCGTCTCCTATTGGTCCATTCAAATTTGCTTGTAGTATTTCAGGGTTTGAATTTTGATACAGAGGGATGGCAACAATGGACGTCTCCTGGTCATAATTTTCATTAATTGTGGTAGTTGTGGTGGTGGTGGTGGTGGCTGGGTCCTCGGAGAACCCTACCCCCCCCTCTGGTTGCTTGTCGAGGCCCTGCGGTAGAATAGTGGTTGAAATCGTGAGGTCGGTGAGATGTTTGTGTTTTTGTTGCTATCTCCCTTCCTTTGTTACCTCCTGTTTCCTCCTCCGGTAGAAATGTTCCTCCATGTTTGCTCCATCTTTCCTCCAAGTTACAATATTCTTACGTATTTAGTTCATAGTTAAAATTGTGTTTTTTGTAAGAGACATCACATCAAATCTTGACATTTTCTCCTCCACTCACCTCTGTTCTTTCCTTCATACCTCCCTCCACAAGTTACCTCCAGACTCCTCCACCTACACACACCTCCCTCCACCTTTCCTCCACCCACACACCAAAGTACAACATCCTACCACACCCACAACACCATGAAAAACACCAATTTGTAACCAACACTCACACCAAAACTAACAGAACAACAGACATTTTCTCCTCCACTCACCTGTATTCTTTCCTTCCTACCTCCCTCCACAAGTTACCTCCAGACTCCTCCACCTACACACACCTCCCTCCACCTTTCCTCCACCCACACACCAAAGCACAACATCCTACCACACCCACAACACCATGAAAAACACCAATTTGTAACCAACACTCACACCAAAACTAACAGAACAACAGACATTTTCTCCTCCACTCACCTGTATTCTTTCCTTCCTACCTCCCTCCACAAGTTACCTCCGGACTCCTCCACCTACACACACCTCCCTCCACCTTTCCTCCACCTACACACCAAAGCACAACATCCTAGCACACCCACAACACCAGGAAAAACACCAATTTGTAACCAACACTCACACCAAAACTAACAGAACAACAGACATTTTCTCTTCCACTCACCTGTATTCTTTCCTTCATACCTCCTTCCACAAGTCACCTCCGGACTCCTCCACCTACACACACCTCCCTCCACCTTTCCTCCACCCACACACCAAAGCACAACACCCTACCACACCCACAACACCATGAAAAACACCAATTTGTAACCAACACTCACACCAAAAACCAACATAACAGACATTTTCTCCTCCACAAACCTCTATTCTTTCCTTCCTACCTCCCTCCACAAGTCACCCCCAGACTCCTCCACCTACACACACCTCCCTCCACCTTTCCTCCACCCACACACCAAAGCACAACACCCTAGCACACACACAACACCAGGAAAAACACCAATTTGTAATCAACACTCACACCAAAAACCAACATAACAGACATTTTCTCCTCCACAAACCTCTATTCTTTCCTTCCTACCTCCCTCCACAAGTCACCCACAGACTCCTCCACCTACACACACCTCCCTCCACCTTTCCTCCACCTACACACCAAAGCACAACACCCTAGCACACCCACAACACCATGAAAAACACCAATTTGTAAACACTCACCTCACTTCCATGCTTCACTGAGAGATGCTGACGAAGCTTTCTTTTATCAGCATAACTTCGGGCACACAGGGGGCAAGAAAAACGTTCACGGCAGGCATGGGCACGTTGTATGTGTGTACGTAGCTCCCCCTTCCACTTGTACACCTTAGAGCAATGTGTACACGTGTACGTCTCCGTGGAGTGGACCTTGTTGCGATGGTACCTGCAAATTTTGAGTTTTATTTTTGAAATCCGCCTTTTTTTGGGGGAAAGAGACAGAAAGAGTGAGTATATAGGTGATTATTATTAAAATTACTTAACTACTACTACTAGGACCTTAACCCTTTCATACCTGAGGGCATCTGAAGTCGGGAAAGCCTCCGAACACAACGGTTCTGCGCAAATATAAGCATTCTGAGCCGTATGGTGCGCATTGATGTGTCTCATGAGGTCAGAACGCACACAGAACCTCTCTTCACAATACGTACATGTGTGCACCGGCTTTCCATGCATCCTGTACGTGTGTGTACGTATGGAGGTTGCCAGCATCTCCTTGTGACAGTGAACGCATTCCTTCTTGGACTTGTTTCCCGTTTTCTGTTGCTCTGCTTCAAAATCTGGTACTTCTGCGTTTGCGTGTGTGTGTGCGTGCGTTTGCAAGCTTGTGTGTTCGTCTGTGTGTGTGAATTCGGCGCTGTGAACGTTTTTTGGGCCTTCTTGTGTGTGTGTGTCGTTCTCCCCCTCGTGTGTGCGTGTGTGGGTGACGAAACTTTTGCGTGTGCGTGAGAGGTGGCCGCAATACGCACACAAATACTTCGGCTTCATTTCCTGTGCGTTTTTCGAGCCATGTGCGTCTGTGTGCGTGGAATGGAACCTGTGTACGTGAATTTTGAGCGCGGCACGAGAGGCGACATGAAGACTGCACAACGTACACACAAACTCATGTAAACCCTTTTGTGTACACGGCATGTGCGTTTGCGTGTGTTTATTTAGCTCATACTTGTACATGAACACACGTGAACAAACCGTACATGTGTATCTACTCTGTGCGTGGGCGTGTGTGCGTTTATGTACGTAAAGTTCCCTGCGAGACTGCAAACGCACACCACAAGATTTACATAGAAACGTACATAAAGTAGTCTTATGTACGTTTGAGTGCACCCGTTTTCTATGAGCAGCAATAGTATGCATTTTCTTACTTTTTTCATCATTAAACACCTTTCCACAAACTGGGCAAGCGTTCGTGTGTGCGTTCGTTTGTGTTTTCAGGCCAGGGTAGTTAGGAGACAAGGTAATTAGCGCTGTGCTCGTCTCACTTGCATTAACGACAACTAGAACGGATCCATCTCTAGTTTGACCTCTAACTGTTTGAGGTTTCGGCTGAATTGGTCGTAAATGTGTTCCTAACTGCCTTGTGGTCGTTTGAGGCTGTAATTGTGGTTGTTGTGGTTGTAGTTCAGTTTTGAGGGTAGTTATAGCACCGTCCTGCCTCGCTAATGGCTGCTCCACCTTCATAACTGCAGGAATGGTTGTAGTAGTTGTAGTAGTTGCGGTAGTTGCGGTTCCTTGTTCCGCCTTAATGGGCCTCGTGTTAGGAAGGCTGTGTGTGTTCGTTTGTGTGTTATGAGTGCTTGTTAAGGAGTTAGGAACATGTGTAGTTAAGGAACTGCCTGTTAGTGTGTGCGTGTGTGTGTTAGGAAGGGTCACTGGCAGGACAGCAGCAGTTTGAGTGCGAGTCTGTGAGTCTGGTGGCAAATTGACATCAACAGTAGCAGTAGTAGTAGTAGTAGTAGTAGCAGTAGTAGTAGTAGTAGTAGTAGTAGCAGTATGATCTCTACTCGTGTGGAAATTGAGTGCCCTGTCAGTTAGGAATTTTCTCCGACATATACTGCAAGAAAACGGCTTTCTAGGCCTCCCCCCCTTTCTCTTAGCAATAGTAGCAGTAGTAGTAGCAGTAGTAGTAGTAGTAGTAGCAGCATTCATCTTCCGTCTACCTCTTCTTGATCTTGTAGCGGCTAAGTCTTCAAGATTCAACGTAGCAGCACTAGTAGTCGTAGGTGTAGGCTTAGGAATTAGCTGCAGAGTTAACTTAGGCCTACTGTTGTTGTGAAAGAGCCTACTGATGGTGAGGCGTAAGTTAAACAGCTTCGCAAACAGCTCATCAAGATTTAGGATAATTTTACTGCAATTTGAGCAAAGGTGGATTAAAGAACTGTCCGTTGTTAACCCCACGCCTAAACTCGTTCCTAACACGTCAAGCAGTCCAGCTGAGCAGTTAGGAAGCAGGTGGTTAGCCTCAAAGTTCAACCAGTCTTCGCCATCTTTAAAACCTGTCCCACAAACAAAGCAATTAATTTCTCCGTCTATAACTGGTTGTTCAATGGCTAATATTGGGGTGATTGTGGTTGTTAGGGGTGTAATTGTGGTAGATGTTGGTTGTTGTGGGTTAAATAGTGGTGGTAGAGGCGGTAGGGATGGTAGTTGTATAATTTGAGAGGTGGTATCGGTTTGTGAAGGTGGTGGTGGTGGTGGTGGTTCCATTTTTATGCTGGTTCGTTGGTTCTGTTTAAATTTGAATGTTTTTTTTTGTTTATTTGTTTGTTTATTTGTTTTTTTTTTTTTCGTTTTTTATTGATTTTTTTTAGGTTCGTCTTTTTTTCTAATTTCTTTTTTTTTCTAATTTCTTTTTTATTCGTTTTTTTTCTCAATTTATATATTTTTTCATAATTTCACTTTTTTTCTGTTCGTTTTTTTTCTATTTATTTCAACGGTTTATTTTCATCAATTTCTCGTGTTTTCCTTTCATTCTTTTCAATTTCTTTTTTTTTTTTTTATAACACTGAAATTTCACATCACTTAATTTCCTTCATATTTTCTTCAATTTCGAAAACTTTTTAAAAATAATTTTCTTCAGATTTTCCTTTAGTTTAAATTTCAATCTTTTAATTTTCTCTATCTATTTTTTTCTTTATTTTTATTTTCAATGTTTTATTTATTTCTTTATTTATTTTTTTTTCATTTCAATCTTGATCTTTTAATTATTTTTTTTTATTTTCACTTCACATCTTGATCTTGATCTTTAATTGCACTCGTACACCAATCTGAAAAAAAAAATTTAATTATTATTATTATTGCTATTATTTCTAGTAGTAGTTGTACAGATGCTAATAATAATAATAATAATAATAATAATAATAATAATAATAATAATAATAATAATAATAATAATAATAACAACAATAATAATAATAATAATAATAATAATAATAATAATAATAATAATATTTTTAAGCTTGCACCAAAATCTTCTCTCTTACATTGAAAAAGACAAGGGACATATTTTTCCCTCCAAAGTTCCTCTTCTTTCCTCCATATCTCCCTCCACAAGTTACCTCCACGCTTCTCCTCCACTACAGACCTTCCTCCATCTTTCCTCCACCCCTACACCAAGCCACACTATCCTACCACACATAAAAGATAGTCAAAATAGTGTTTATGTAAGATAGTCTCACTTCAAATCATAAAATTTTCCTCCACCTGCATGTATTCTTTCCTCAATATCTCCCTCCACAAGTTACCTCCACGCTTCTCCTCCACTACAGACCTTCCTCCATCTTTCCTCCACTCCTCCACCAAGCCACACTATCCTATCATACCTAGAAGATAGTCAAAATAGTGTTTATGTAAGATGGTCTCATTTAAAAAACACAAATTTCTCTCCAAAGGTTCCAAATCTTTCCTCTATAATCTCTCTCCACAAGTTACCTCCAGGCTTCTCCTCCACTACAGACCTTCCTCCACCTTTCCTCCACCCCTCCACCAAGCCACACTATCCTAGCACACCTAGAAAATAGTCAAAATAGTGTTTATGTAAGATAGTCTCACTTCAAAACACACAATTTTCCTCCATCTGCATGTATTCTTTCCTCAATATCTCTCTCCACAGGTTACCTCCACACTTCTCCTCCACTACAGACCTTCCTCCACCTTTCCTCCACCCCTCCACCAAGCCACACTATCCTACCATACCTAGAAAATAGTCAAAATAGTGTTTATGTAAGATAGTCTCACTTCAAAACACACAATTTTCCTCCACCTGCATGTATTCTTTCCTCAATATCTCCCTCCACAAGTTACCTCCAGGCTTCTCCTCCACTACAGACCTTCCTCCACCTTTCCTCCACCCCTCCACCAAGCCACACTATCCTACCATACCTAGAAGATAGTCAAAAAAGTGTTTATATAAGATAGTCTCACTTCAAAACACAATTTTTCTCCACCTGCATGTGTTCTTTCCTCAATATCTCTCTCCACAAGTTACTTCCAAGCTTCTCCTCCACTACAGACCTTCCTCCACCTTTCCTCCACCCCTCCACCAAGCCACACTATCATATCATACCTAGAAGATAGTCAAAATAGTGTTTATATAAGATAGTCTCACTTCAAAACGCAATTTTCCTCCACATGCATATATTCTTTCCTCAATATCTCCCTCCACAGGTTACCTCCAGGCTTCTCCTCCACTACAGACCTTCCTCCATCTTTCCTCCACCTCTCCACCAAGCCACACTATCTTACCATAAATAGAAGATAGTCAAAATAGTGTTTATGTAAGATAGTCTCACTTCAAAACACAATTTTCCTCCACCTGCATGTATTCTTTCCTCAATATCTCCCTCCACAAGTTATCTCCATGCTTCTCCTCCACTACAGATCTTCCTCCATCTTTCCTCCACTCCTCCACCAAGCCACATCATCCTACCACACCTAGAAGATAGTCAAAATAGTCATTTTGTAAGATGGTCTCACTTCAAAACACACAATTTTCCTCCACCTGCATATATTCTTTCCTCAATATCTCTCTCCACAAGTTACCTCCATGCTTCTCCTCCACTACAGATCTTCGTCCACCTTTCCTCCACCTCTCCACCAAGCCACACTATCCTACCACACCTAGAAGATAGTCAAAATAGTGGTTTTGTAAGATGGTTTCACTTCAAAAACACAAATTTCTCTCCAAATGTTCCTCTTCTTTCCTCAGTATCTCTCTCCACAAGTTACCTCCACGCTTCTCCTCCACTACAGACCTTCCTCCACCTTTCCTCCACCCCTCAACCAAGCCACACTATCACATCATACCTAGAAGATAGTCAAAATAGTGTTTATATAAGATAGTCTCACTTCAAAACACACAATTTTTCTCCACCTGCATGTGTTCTTTCCTCAATATCTCCCTCCACAAGTTACCTCCAGGCTTCTCCTCCACTACAGACCTTCCTCCACCTTTCCTCCACCCCTCCACCAAGCCACACCATCCTACCACACTTAGAAGATAGTCAAAATAGTGTTTACGTAAGATGGTCTCGCTTCAAAAACACAAATTTCTCTCCAAATGTTCCTCTTCCTTCCTCAATATCTCTCTCCACAGGTTACCTCCACGCTTCTCCTCCACTACAGACCTTCCTCCACCTTTCCTCCACCCCTCCACCAAGCCACACCATCCTAGCACACTTACATCATAGTGAAAATAGTGGTTTTGCAAGATTTACGACACAAATATTGTACAGAATCTCGACTAGTTACACTTTACCCGTGTTGTTGTTGTTGTTGTTGTTGTTGTTGTCTTTAGTAGAAATGTTCACCTGCAAGAAAGACATAAAAATTAGTAGTAGTAGTAGTAGTAATAGTAATAGTAGTAGTAGTAGTAGTAGTAATAGTAGGATGCAGCTCTTGGTGGTGATGGTTTTGATGAGTCTGTGTTTAAACAATATATGTCCGTCAATTTTCCTCCACCTGCATGTGTTCTTTCCTCAATATCTCCCTCCACAGGTTATCTCCACGCTTCTCCTCCACTACAGACCTTCCTCCATCTTTCCTCCACCCCTCCACCAAGCCACATCATCCTACCACACCTAGAAGATAGTCAAAATAGTGGTTTTGTAAGATGGTCTCATTTGCAAAACACAATTTTTCCTCCACCTGCATGTATTCTTTCCTCAATATCTCCCTCCACAAGTTACCTCCAGGCTTCTCCTCCACTACAGACCTTCCTCCATCTTTCCTCCACTCCTCCACCAAGCCACACTATCCTACCACACCTAGAAGATAGTCAAAATAGTGTTTATATAAGATAGTCTCACTTCAAAACACACAATTTTCCTCCACCTGCATGTATTCTTTCCTCAATATCTCCCTCCACAAGTTACCTCCAGGCTTTTCCTCCACTACAGACCTTCCTCCACCTTTCCTCCACGCCTCCACCAAGCCCCACTATCATATCATACCTAGAAGATAGTCAAAATAGTGTTTATATAAGATAGTCTCACTTCAAAACACACAATTTTTCTCCACCTGCATGTGTTCTTTCCTCAATATCTCCCTCCACAAGTTACCTCCAGGCTTTTCCTCCACTACAGACCTTCCTCCACCTTTCCTCCATCTCTCCACCAAGCCACACTATCCTACCACACTTAGAAGATAGTCAAAATAGTGTTTACGTAAGATGGTCTCACTTCAAAACACAATTTTCCTCCACCTGCATGTGTTCTTTCCTCAATATCTCTCTCCACAAGTTACCTCCATGCTTCTCCTCCACTACAGACCTTCGTCCACCTTTCCTCCACCTCTCCACCAAGCCACACTATCCTACCACACCTAGAAAATAGTCAAAATAGTGTTTATGTAAGATGGTCTCACTTCAAAAACACAAATTTCTCTCCAAAGGTTCCAAATCTTTCCTCCATAATCTTTCACCACAAGTTACCTCCACGCTTCTCCTCCACTACAGACCTTCCTCCACCTTTCTTCCACCCCTCCACCAAGCCACACTATCCTACCATAACTAGAAAATAGTCAAAATAGTGTTTATATAAGATAGTCTCACTTCAAAACACAATTTTCCTCCACATGCATATATTCTTTCCTCAATATCTCCCTCCACATGTTACCTCCAGGCTTCTCCTCCACTACAGACCTTCCTCCATCTTTCCTCCACCTCTCCATCAAGCCACACTATCCTACCACACTTAGAAGATAGTCAAAATAGTGTTTACGTAAGATAGTCTCACTTCAAAACACACAATTTTCCTCCACCTGCATGTATTCTTTCCTCAATATCTCTCTCCACAATTTACCTCCAGGCTTCTCCTCCACTACAGACCTTCCTCCACCTTTCCTCCACGCCTCCACCAAGCCACACTATCCTACCACACCTAGAAGATAGTCAAAATAGTGGTTTTGTCAGATAGTCTTACTTAACCTAACTCAACCTAACCTAACTTACTGCTACTACTACTACTACTACTACTACTACTACTACTACTACTACTACCACCATCCTAACCTATTATTTCTTCTTTGCTTTGAATTACACCAAAATTATTATTATTATTATTATTATTATTATTATTATTCTTATCTCACCATCTTTATCAGTCTCTCTCTCTCTCTCTCTCTCTCTCTCTCTCTCTCTCTCTCTCTCTCTCTCCCAATTCTTGTTAATAAATAATTTAATTTCTCCTCTTTTATCTCTTCTTCAT